>NW_028284058.1:0-300000 GCF_059516105.1 Syngnathus floridae
AAACTTCAAGACGGGGGAGCGCCACTCCCTCTCCTGAAAGGCAGAGGCATGCATCCGTCCGTCCGTCCGTCCGTCCGTCCGTCACATCTCTGGCCTCAACACGCTTGTGCGAGTCTTCCCACCTCCAGCTCCAGGATGCGGAACTCAAGCAGTTCGTTTTGGTCTCGGATATCCTGGATGTGCTCTTTCAGACGCGCTTCTTCCGCCTCCATCCGCCTGACCTGAAAAGACAGTCAGACCTCATCTGCGGGGCTTCCCGACAGGTGTGACGCCAAGCGACTCCGCCCAGCGCCTTTCTTTCCGTCACCTTTTCGGCCAACTGCTGATTGCTCTGACGCAGCAGCTGCTTCTCCTCCACCCACTTGACATTCTAGAAGAGACAAACGCGTGGACAGCTTTGGAATGTTGTGTCATTTTCATCCACAAATTCTTTGGTTGACTGGAAAATGACATTTGCTTTTCTCCGCATTTTCCCAGCCACGTTCGGGGGGGGGGGGGGGGGGGGGGGGGTTGGTCCAGTAATGCCAGACGGATGAGTGACTGAAGAATGTAGCTATTTTGTCTGAGAAAAAGGTGTGCTCATTGATGAGCTTACCTGTCCTTGTTGCTTCAGCGCTGACTCCAGATCTGCTACTCTGCTTTGATAGTGACCCATTTCTACCATCAGCTTTTCTCTGGTCTGAAAGGAGGAGGAGGGAGGCTCCTCCTCCTCCTTTCAGACCAGAGAACACCCGAGGCTGGGTGAGAACGGGGAGGCTGCGACCCGGCCGGGGGTTGCGGGAAGGGGCGCCACCTTGATCTCCTTCTCGGCGTCGTAGTCCCCTTTCGCTGGTCTGGGCTAGCAGAGCGTAGGCTCGTTGCAGCGCTTGATATTCTTGCGTCAGCTGGCGGTAGCGAAGCTCCGCCTCTTCATGCACACACCAATGCAACACAGCACTAGTACCAGAATCAGTCAGACCGGCGACAAAGCACCCGCGACGCAAAGACGAGTCCGATTCCAGGCTGAAGAGGAATGTTTGGTGCCAATACGCTGGCAGAAATGGCGGGCTACCTCTTCGGGTTCCGTGTCGGGGGTTCTGTCGGTGTGAAAAGACAAGGACGATCCGTCCGAGTCCACCAACACGTCTTCGTCGTAGCCGTAAAATGTTTCGATGACCTGCGGGCGCGGAAGCAAACATCTCTCTGAACAAACTGAAGCGACACCTCACGATGAATCGACGAGAGGAACGATAGCGAGAAAAAGGCCATTTCATCTTGCGCAACACCAAGCAGCCGCAAACAAACAGACTCACCTTGCAGGACCTCACGCTTTGTTCCTCCTCAGAGATTCTCGACGTCGGTATCGTAGCAGCAAATCTCTCTCCTGTCGACACAAATAATCCGCCTTTGAGATTCTTTGGATGCAAAGGGAACGAACGGCTCCGGCGCAGAAACAAACGCGACTCACAATGACATTTCTGACATGAGCTCCTGTCTCCAGAGCCTGAAAAACACGTCACCGGCGATGATTGGAGGGACGCTCGTCTTTTCCAAAAGTGACAACTACAGGGTGTGTCAGGGTTTTCCAGATTATCTTTATCGTATCATTGTGTTGCTTTGACTTTGACTGCGACCTGTAATAAATAATATTATTTATCCCTTATTTATCCCTATCGCTTATCCCTTCCTACACAAAGTCGTAAAACACCCCTTGCTATGTTTTGACTAGAGGTCAAGGGCTTCCTCTATTCAATCCACTCTTACACCCACCCTGTTTCTCTTAATTAAAATGCTCGTGCAGGAGCCGAGAGTCAGACTTCATTCGTACAACGGATGGACTCTCCACCTGCAGGTGTCCAAAAGAACTTACTTGTCTCCCGTGTGGTTCTTGCAAAATAAGTTGGAGCGAGCGCAACTCTAACAGGGTGCATTTTGCCACTAGCTGCCTACGGACAATGACGTCGCGCTCGCGGCTCATGGTTGACGGGCTGAGCAGCCGGGCAAGTCCGTCGTTTTCAGCGCACAGCGAGTGGCAAAGGCGCTGACAAAACGGGAGCTTTGAGCTGCTGAAAACGGCAAAACAAGTCTAAAGCGTGTTCAAACGCGTGCGCACAATGCTCCTGCTTGAAAGGTCGGAATTTAAGGGGCCAATTTTTTGGATGGCGGCCGCCGGCCAAGCTTTGGACGGAAAAGGTTTCCTGGCGACAGCGAGCGAGCGCGGCGCTGCCGTACGTGCACCGAGTCGCCTGCCTGAAGACCTTGGACAAGTCGTCGATGATGTGCCGCTGCTCCACAACTTGAAGGAACTCCATTTCACCGTCCTGCTGGCCGCAACCGCGGTCCAGGTCATTGAGCGAACTAGGCCTTCTCTGTGGAACACAAATGCAGTGGACTCTGTTGGCACGCCGCCGTTGTCCGCGTCGACTTACCAAGCTTGCCATCTCCTCGTTCTCCTGGGTGACAAAGCGCACTTTGTTTTCAAGGCGACACAGCACCAGCGAGAGTTCTTCATTCTTCCTGCTCAGGCGTTTGTTTTTGTACAGGAGTGGCAGAAACTGGCTTTCTGTTTCTCTCAGTCGCTTTAGCTGCAAGCATGAAGTGCGGGATGTGAAAGACGCACAACACGCGGGCCAGAACGTATCCATTCCTTTTGCATCGGTTTGAACGGAATCGTGGCTTTGGCTCCCAATAAAAGACATCTACCAGGCAACCGACTCGCCGCGCCGCTCAACTAATAAGCAAGCGCAATGGGTGCCTCGCTGGATGGCGCGCATCAAACGTAGCGCAAACCTTCAAGCGTGCCGTCAATAAATTACCAGTTCATTGCGCTCTTCAGAAAGCAGGGCGTTTCGATCCTCCAGTTTCCTGATGACTGCGCTGAGCTCAGCGATTTTCAGATGAAACCGTCGCGTGTCCCGATCCTCCTGAGACTGAAAACGCCCCGCAACACACACACACAAGCACTCGTTCAAAGTTCAAAACTGTTTTTGTGCTACCTTCCTCCAGCAACGAACTAAGTCATGCGTACTGCAAGTGTGTGATGAGGTGGCTTACGCAATGAAGAGGATTGCTAGTAGCGGCGTTGACCCCACTTCCAGGGTAGTTTAGGCCCGCCCTTTGGGAATCCCTCAGGGCAGCGATCTGCTGCTCGGCAGCCTGAGTCTGCAGCTGAAGGCGGTGGACGTGGCCGGCCCCAGGGCTTCATCCAAAACACTAACCGCTCTGTCTTTCAGCTTGATCTCATCCGTCTGGATGTACAAACGGGGAGCGCTCAGGCAGGCGGGCAAACTCATTTGCCAGAATTGTGACAAAAACAAAGAGAGCAACCGGCCAATTTTTTTCTTGAATCGACTAGAACACCTTTGCTGTGACAAAAGCGAAGCGAGCAACCGGACATTTTCTTCTTGTGAAATAGAATAGAATAGAATGCCTTAGGTGTCATTGCACTGCAGGTATACAACGAAATTGGGAACATAGCCACGCACCGCGCATCTGATCAGTCCTACCAGTCGGCGGATCTCCCTCTCGCAGTCTCTCTTGGTTCGGCTCAGCTCCTCCCGATGCTGGTGATGAGCCGATCGGAGCTCGGCCGCTCGGGACTGCCAGGCCTGCTGGGCCGCTGCCAGGGCTTCTTCCGCGCTCCTGGTGGAGGCGACACCGCTCGGTCTCCCGACACCGCCGCGTCTCCTCCACCTCCGCCAGCAAAGCGCCCCCCCTCCTCACCTGAGCAGACATTGCGCCACACCGGGCCGTTGAGACCGCAACGGAGCGCCGCGACGCTTACTGGGGACAAGCTACACAATACGGTAGCGGCCGCATCGAAGCCCGACGTGGCGTGCGGATAGTCAGACACGGATAGAGCGGATCACCTTGTCCATGGAGCCGTCCCTCAGGCTGAGGACCAAGGCATTCAGTCGCTGGATCTCTCCATCTTTGATTTTGATCACTCTCATCAGCTCCATTTCATGCTGCCGCAGTAATGTCTCCCTGGTAATGGCTAACTCTTTCTGCTTCTCCTCATGGAGTTTGCTTTTGAGTTCCGTCATGGCGGCGGTGGCACGGTGGTGCTCCGCCCGCAGGTCCTGACTTCTCTCTCTCTCCAGACAGCTGACCTGACATGACTTAGACTTAGACAAACTTTATTGTCATCTTGTCTGCACATGGTGCATACAAAACGAAATTCCGTTGCATACGTCTTACAACAAAGTAGTGATATTGCAGTTGAATAGAAGTAACATATCCTATGAAAATATATATATATACATATATACTATATATATATATATATATATATTAAAAATAAGTATAGAGTGCAGCAGTGATAATTATGCAATAGTGCAAGTAGGCAAAACAGTATTCAAGAGTGTGCAGAGGAATGCTAAACCATGTATTAAACTTCTATTTAAAGGGTTTATACAAGTTCAGTAAAGTTGGTAGTGCGAGATAGTGCAAGATAGAGGTCCGTAGTGTCATAAAGTACAGTTCTGTGAATGTGTGATGCAGAGTTCAGTTTAGAGCTCAACAGTTCTAGTGTTCAACAGTCTGATGACAGCAGGGAAAAAGCTGTTGCAGAACCTGGTGGACCTGCAGCGGATGCTGCAAACCTCTTCCCAGAGGGCAGCAGGGAGAACAGTCCATGGTGGGGGTGTGATGGGTCATTGATGATGTTACGGGCACGGGACATGCAGCGCTGAGATGAAATGTCCTGAATGGAGGGAAGAGGAGCCCCTATGATCCTCTCTGCTGTCCTCACCACTCTCCTCACGTTCTTCCAATCGGAGGCGGTGCAGCCTCCACACCACACAGAGAGACAGCTTGTCAGAATGCTCTCTATGGTGCTCCTGTAGAACGTCCTCATGATGGGTGGGGGCAGGTGGGCTCTCCTCATCCTCCGCAGGAAGTACAAGCGCTTCTGTGCCCTCTTGACCAGTGCCGTAGTGTTCATAGTCCAGGTGAGGTCTTCTGTGATGTGGACCCCCAGGAATTTGGTGGTGCTGACCACCTCCACAGCTGAGCTGTTGATGATCAGTGGAGCGTGGTGAGGCTGTTTTTTCCTGAAGTCGACGATGATCTCCTTCATCTTCTCCTCATTCAGGATCAGGCTGTTTTCTCTGCACCAGCCCACCAGCTGCTCCACCTCCTCTCTGTAGTCCAGGTCGTTGTTGTCTCTGATGAGCCCCACCACCGTTGTGTCGTCTGCTGACTTCACGATGTGATTGGTGGTGAACCTGAGGACGCAGTCGTGTGTCATCAGGGTGCACAGCAGGGGGCTCAGGACGCAGCCCTGAAGGGAGCCTGTGCTGAGGGTGATGACATCAGAGGTGTTCTGTCCGACCCGGACTGACTGAGGTCTGTTGGTGAGGAAGTCTAGCAGCCAGTTGCGAAGGGGGGTGTTGAAGCCCAGGTGTTCCAATTTTCCTACCAGATGCTGTGGGATGATGGTGTTAAACGCTGAGCTGAAGTCCAGGAACAGCCTCCGCACATGGGTGTTCTTCTCCTCCAGGTGAGCCAGGCTCAGGTGAAGAACGGAGGAGATGGCGTCCTGAGTGGAGCGGTTTTGCCGGTCGGCAAACTGGAACGGGTCAAATAATAGGGGGAGTCTGGAAACGATGTGACCTTTAAGCAGCCTTTCGAAGCACTTCATCATAACCGGAGTCAGTGCAACAGGCCGGTAATCATTAAATGAGGTGATTTGAGGTTTCTTCGGCACCGGAATGATGGAGGCAGTCTTAAAGCACGCCGGCACTGTGGCTTGGCCCAGCGAGGTGTTAAAAATGTCTGTGATGACCCCAGCCAGATGACTTGCACATTCCCTGAACACACGCCCAGGAATGTTGTCGGGGCCAGGGGCCTTACAGGGGTTGACTCTCCTCAGGGTCTTCAACACATCGGCGGAGTCAAGGCAGAGTACCTCCTCTTCCTGATGGGGGACAGTTTTAACTGCTGGAGTGCCGTTTAGTGCCTCGAACCTCCCAAAGAAGTTATTTAGACCATTTAGAAAGTCAGCATCAACTACACCCACCGGGGGGGGGGGGAGGGTGAGTTGTAGTCTGTAATCGCCCGTATGCCTTGCCACATACTCCTGATGTTTTTGACGTCGTGGAAACGATCCTGAAATTTTCGACTGCGGTCTCGCTTCGCTATCCTGATGGCACGGTTCAAGTTGGCTCTCGCTGTCCTCAGTGTCTCCTTGTCGCCAGACTTGAAGGCAGAGTTCCGCGCTCGTAGCGTTTGACGTACCTCCTCAGTCATCCAGGGTCGTTGGTTGCCCCGGGTGATGATATTCTTAGTGGTGCTGACGTCCTCGGTGCATTTGTTGATGTAGGCTGACACAGTCATGGCACACGCATGTCTAATCTACATCGGGAAAACTGGGAGGGAGGGAGGCAGGCAGGGAGGCAGGCAGGGAGGCAGGCAGGGAGGCAGGCAGTGTCTGTCTGTTGAGGTTTTCACCTTGTTCTTCTCCTGCTGAAGTTCTAACTGGACGTCCATCAGTTTGGTTCTCAGCTCGTCATTGGCGGCCTGAAGGGCGTCCGTTCGCTCCGCCTTGGCCCGCCCTGCCGGAGCTCGTTTGGACATCTCTTACTCGAGTCTCGCCCGGTCGTCAGTCAGAGATCACAACATTTGTACCTGGGATGAGCACAAACGCAGCGCTGTTTTCCACTGGCTTCGAACTCAACTTCAATCGGTACCGTAACTTACAACATCATAAACATAGAACTAGCTTGACTTATTCATTGAATAAATGCATTTGGTTCTTCAAAACTGCATCACGCAACATAGCGTGACCGAGACGGCCGTTATCCACCTGCGTGAAGTTATTGGTGAAATGAATGAGATGTTTAAGACACCATCGTTCTGTCTCTATGTAGATGAAGGTAAATAATCGATTGCTGAAGGTCCAAAGGTGTTGTGATAAACAAATAAACATATTAGTGATTAGTGACATATTTGTGATAAACATATTAGGCAGGATAATCACATATGTTAACGTGACTGCCCACACTGTATTTATTTATGGTTATTTGTTAAATCGAGTACTGTTAGACCATGAAATAGGAAGTGTTGAACATAAATGGGAAGACGAAAGGGGTACTCACCATTGTAGCTCCTGCTGGTCAATGATACGAGCCTCTTCTTGCAGTGGAAAACATACAGCCAACAAACACCGTGGAACCTAAAGGAATGAAATTAAACATTAACATTTAGCCTCAACCAACATTCACAGATACAACGCAACGCAAACTACACAAACGTAAATCTTTTTAAACACAATGAGTTGTACTTACCGTGTACGCTCTAGACGGTCCACTTGCAAGCGGAAAATAAAGATATTTCTGTTGATAATCGTCGTGTTTGTATCCGGTGTCTCGCTCAAGGCCATTGCGCCCACAGATTTGAATTTTGGCAAGAGTTCAGCCTATTGACGTCATTTCCGCGGTGTAATACCCGCATATCTGAAACGGCAAAGTTAAGAGTAGAGTTAAATAAAGTTTTTAGTCAACGCAATAATTTACAACCGTTGACCAGTCGAAATAATCATCGAAATTTGGCGTCTGTGGCTGGAAGCAGACGCCGAGTTCGACATTCCTCCCAAACGCCACACTCCCTTGCTTTTCAGGGCTAAAAAAAAACAGTTGTAATTACCTTGTATGCTCTAGACGGTCAAGTTGCAAGCTGAAAACAAAAATATTTGCCTTGTTAGTCATCGTGTTACTAACAGCTGTGTCTTGTTTGCCAGAACTGCCGCTTTCCTACTTCCTGTTGCAAGCCACGCCCACGGATTATAATTTTGCCGTGAGTTCCGCCTATTGACGTCATGTCCGCGTCACATGACTGCGACGTAATATTATCTAAAACTGTTTGTGCGGTATTGTGTTGTTCTGTGCGGTATTGTGTTATTCTGTGCGGCGTCGTGTTGTTCTGTGCGGCGTCGTGTTGTTCAGTGCGACGTCGTGTTGTTCAGTGCGGCATGGTGTTGTTCAGTGCGGCATGGTGTTGTTCAGTGCGGCATGGTGTTGTTCAGTGCGGCATGGTGTTGTTCAGTGCGGCATAATGTTGTTCAGTGCGCCATAATGTTGTTCAGTGCGGCATGGTGTTGTTCAGTGCGGGATGGTGTTGTTCAGTGCAGGATGGTGTTGTTCAGTGCGGCATGGTGTTGTTCAATGCGGCATGGTGTTGTTCACTGCGGGATGGTGTTGTTCAATGCGGGATCGTGTTGTTCAGTGCGGCATAATGTTGTTCAGTGCAGCATGGTGTTGTTCAGTGCGGCATGGTGTTGTTCAGTGCGACATAATGTTGTTTAGTGCGGCATAATGTTGTTCAGTGCGGCATAATGTTGTTCAGTGCGGCATGGTGTTGTTCAGTGCGGCATGGTGTTGTTCAGTGCGGCATGGTGTTGTTCAGTGCAGGATGGTGTTGTTCAGTGCGGCATGGTGTTGTTCAATGCGGCATGGTGTTGTTCAGTGCGGGATGGTGTTGTTCAGTGCAGGATGGTGTTGTTCAGTGCGGCATGGTGTTGTTCAGTGCGGAATGGTGTTGTTCAGTGCGGCATGGTGTTGTTCAGTGCAGCATGGTGTTGTTCAGTGCAGGATGGTGTTGTTCAATGCGGGATCGTGTTGTTCAGTGCGGCATGGTGTTGTTCAGTGCGGCATGGTGTTGTTCAGTGCGGCATAATGTTGTTCAGTGCGGCATGGTGTTGTTCAGTGCGGCATGGTGTTGTTCAGTGCGGCATGGTGTTGTTCAGTGCGGCATGGTGTTGTTCAGTGCGGCATAATGTTGTCCAGTGCGCCATAATGTTGTTCAGTGCGGCATGGTGTTGTTTAGTGCGGGATGGTGTTGTTCAGTGCAGGATGGTGTTGTTCAGTGCGGCATGGTGTTGTTCAATGCGGCATGGTGTTGTTCAGTGCGGGATGGTGTTGTTCAGTGCGGCATGGTGTTGTTCAGTGCGGCATAATGTTGTTCAGTGCGGCATGGTGTTGTTCAGTGCGGCATGGTGTTGTTCAGTGCGGCATGGTGTTGTTCAGTGCGGCATGGTGTTGTTCAGTGCGGAATGGTGTTGTTCAGTGCGGCATGGTGTTGTTCAGTGCGGGATGGTGTTGTTCAATGCGGGATCGTGTTGTTCAGTGCGGGGTGGTGTTGTTCAGTGCAGGATGGTGTTGTTCAGTGCAGGATGGTGTTGTTCAGTGCGGCATGGTGTTGTTCAATGCAGGATCGTGTTGTTCAGTGCAGCATAATGTTGTTCAGTGCAGCATGGTGTTGTTCAGTGCGGCATGGTGTTGTTCAATGCGGCATGGTGTTGTTCAGTGCGGGATGGTGTTGTTCAGTGCGGCATGGTGTTTTTCAGTGCGGCATAATGTTGTTCAGTGCGGCATGGTGTTGTTCAGTGCGGCATGGTGTTGTTCAGTGCAGGATGGTGTTGTTCAGTGCGGCATGGTGTTGTTCAATGCAGGATCGTGTTGTTCAGTGCAGCATAATGTTGTTCAGTGCAGCATGGTGTTGTTCAGTGCGGCATGGTGTTGTTCAATGCGGCATGGTGTTGTTCACTGCGGGATGGTGTTGTTCAATGCGGGATCGTGTTGTTCAGTGCGGCATAATGTTGTTCAGTGCAGCATGGTGTTGTTCAGTGCGGCATGGTGTTGTTCAGTGCGACATAATGTTGTTTAGTGCGGCATAATGTTGTTCAGTGCGGCATAATGTTGTTCAGTGCGGCATGGTGTTGTTCAGTGCGGCATGGTGTTGTTCAGTGCGGCATGGTGTTGTTCAGTGCAGGATGGTGTTGTTCAGTGCGGCATGGTGTTGTTTAATGCGGCATGGTGTTGTTCAGTGCGGGATGGTGTTGTTCAGTGCAGGATGGTGTCGTTCAGTGCGGCATGGTGTTGTTCAGTGCGGAATGGTGTTGTTCAGTGCGGCATGGTGTTGTTCAGTGCGGCATGGTGTTGTTCAGTGCGGCATGGTGTTGTTCAGTGCGGCATAATGTTGTCCAGTGCGCCATAATGTTGTTCAGTGCGGCATGGTGTTGTTTAGTGCGGGATGGTGTTGTTCAGTGCAGGATGGTGTTGTTCAGTGCGGCATGGTGTTGTTCAATGCGGCATGGTGTTGTTCAGTGCGGGATGGTGTTGTTCAGTGCGGCATGGTGTTGTTCAGTGCGGCATAATGTTGTTCAGTGCGGCATGGTGTTGTTCAGTGTGGCATGGTGTTGTTCAGTGCGGAATGGTGTTGTTCAGTGCGGCATGGTGTTGTTCAGTGCGGGATGGTGTTCAATGCGGGATCGTGTTGTTCAGTGCGGGGTGGTGTTGTTCAGTGCAGGATGGTGTTGTTCAGTGCAGGATGGTGTTGTTCAGTGCGGCATGGTGTTGTTCAATGCGGCATGGTGTTGTTCAGTGCGGGATGGTGTTGTTCAGTGCGGCATGGTGTTGTTCAGTGCGGCATAATGTTGTTCAGTGCGGCATGGTGTTGTTCAGTGCGGCATGGTGTTGTTCAGTGCGGAATGGTGTTGTTCAGTGCGGCATGGTGTTGTTCAGTGCGGGATGGTGTTCAATGCGGGATCGTGTTGTTCAGTGCGGCATAATGTTGTCCAGTGCGCCATAATGTTGTTCAGTGCGGCATGGTGTTGTTTAGTGCGGGATGGTGTTGTTCAGTGCAGGATGGTGTTGTTCAGTGCGGCATGGTGTTGTTCAATGCGGCATGGTGTTGTTCAGTGCGGGATGGTGTTGTTCAGTGCGGCATGGTGTTGTTCAGTGCGGCATAATGTTGTTCAGTGCGGCATGGTGTTGTTCAGTGCGGCATGGTGTTGTTCAGTGCGGAATGGTGTTGTTCAGTGCGGCATGGTGTTGTTCAGTGCGGGATGGTGTTCAATGCGGGATCGTGTTGTTCAGTGCGGGGTGGTGTTGTTCAGTGCAGGATGGTGTTGTTCAGTGCAGGATGGTGTTGTTCAGTGCGGCATGGTGTTCAATGCAGGATCGTGTTGTTCAGTGCAGCATAATGTTGTTCAGTGCAGCATGGTGTTGTTCAGTGCGGCATGGTGTTGTTCAGTGCGGCATGGTGTTGTTCAGTGCGGCATGGTGTTGTTCAGTGCGGCATGGTGTTGTTCAGTGCAGGATGGTGTTGTTCAGTGCGGGATGGTGTTGTTCAGTGCGGGATGGTGTTGTTCAGTGCAGGATGGTGTTGTTCAGTGCGGCATGGTGTTGTTCAATGCGGCATGGTGTTGTTCAGTGCAGGATGGTGTTGTTCAGTGCGGCATGGTGTTGTTCAATGCGGCATGGTGTTGTTCAATGCGGCATGGTGTTGTTCAGTGCGGCATGGTGTTGTTCAGTGCGGCATGGTGTTGTTCAGTGCAGCGTAATGTTGTTCAGTGCGGCATGGTGTTGTTCAGTGCGGAATGGTGTTGTTCAGTGCGGCATGGTGTTGTTCAGTGCAGGATGGTGTTGTTCAGTGCGGCATGGTGTTGCTCAGTGCGGCATGGTGTTGTTCAGTGCGGGATGGTGTTGTTCATTGCGGCATGGTGTTGTTCAGTGCGGCATGGTGTTGTTCAGTGCGGCATGGTGTTGTTCAGTGCGGCATAATGTTGTTCAGTGCGCCATAATGTTGTTCAGTGCGGCATGGTGTTGTTCAGTGCGGGATGGTGTTGTTCAGTGCAGGATGGTGTTGTTCAGTGCGGCATGGTGTTGTTCAGTGCGGCATGGTGTTGTTCAGTGCGGCATAATGTTGTTCAGTGCGGCATAATGTTGTTCAGTGCGGGATGGTGTTGTTCATTGCGGCATGGTGTTGTTCAGTGCGGCATGGTGTTGTTCAGTGCGGCATGGTGTTGTTCAGTGCGGGATGGTGTTGTTCAGTGCAGGATGGTGTTGTTCAGTGCGGCATGGTGTTGTTCAGTGCGGCATGGTGTTGTTCATTTCGGCATAATGTTGTTCAGTGCGGCATAATGTTGTTTAGTGCGGCATGGTGTTGTTCAGTGCGGGATGGTGTTGTTCAGTGCGTTATAATGTTGTTCAGTGCGGCATGGTGTTGTTCAGTGCGGCATGGTGTTGTTCAGTGCGGCATGGTGTTGTTCAGTGCGGCATAATGTTGTTCAGTGCGGCATAATGTTGTTCAGTGCGGCATGGTGTTGTTCAGTGCGGGATGGTGTTGTTCAGTGCGGGATGGTGTTGTTCAGTGCGGCATGGTGTTCAATGCGGAATGGTGTTGTTCAGTGCAGGATGGTGTTGTTCAGTGCGGCATGGTGTTGTTCAGTGCGGCATAATGTTGTTCAGTGCGGCATGGTGTTGTTCAGTGCGGCATGGTGTTGTTCAGTGCGGCATGGTGTTGTTCAGTGCGGCATAATGTTGTTCAGTGCGGCATGGTGTTGTTCAGTGCGGCATGGTGTTGTTCAGTGCGGCATAATGTTCAGTGCGGCATAATGTTGTTCAGTGCGGCATGGTGTTGTTCAGTGCGGGATGGTGTTGTTCAGTGCAGGATGGTGTTGTTCAGTGCGGCACGGTGTTCAGTGCGGGATGGTGTCTTTCAGTGCGGCATGGTGTCGTTCAGTGCGGCATGGTGTCTTTCAGTGCGGCATGGTGTCGTTCAGTGAGGCATGGTGTTGTTCAGTGCGGCATGGTGTTGTTTAGTGCGGCATGGTGTTGTTCAGTGCGGGATGGTGTTGTTCAGTGTGGCATGGTGTTCAGTGCGGCATGGTGTTGTTCAGTGCGGTATCGTGTTGTTCAGTGCGGTATCGTGTTTCTCAGTGCGGTATCGTGTTGTTCAGTGCAGTATCGTTGTGTTGTTCGTATTGTGTTTAACACTTAGCCTCTAACACTTAGCCTCTAACACTTAGCCTCTAGCATCTAGAAGGTAAATAAATAGGAAGGAAGGACTCACCGGTGACGTCTTCGCCCACGTCCAAGCGTTGTACTTTGTATTTTCATCCTTCTGACAGTGGAAAACATAGCCAACAAACACCGTGGAACCTAAACGAATGAAAGAAAACTATCATTTGGCCACAACCAACATTCACAGATACAACACAATGTGACGTGCGGGGTTGAGGTTAAAGGTTGAGTGAAGGGCCCTCGTTTTAAACTACTTTTTTGAAAAGGATTGGGAACAAGTAAGACGTATTTAATTTATTTAATGGGAAGTAGTAAGAGCTATTGAATTTAATCTATGTATTATATTCTATTGTATTGTATTCTGTTGTATTCTTTTGGATTGTATTCACACTAACCCCACTAAAACTTCAGCCCACAAAAACTCGCCTCTGGCGCCTAGCCTCTGGCACTTAGCCTCTAACACTTAGCCTTTAACACTTAGCCTTTAACACTTAGCCTTTAACACTTAGCCTAGAAGGTGAATAAATAGGGTTAAAGGTTGAGTGAAGGGACCTCGTTTTAAACTACTTTTTTGTAAAGGAGTGGGAACAAGTAAGACGTATTTAATTTATTTAATGGGAAGTAGTAAGACTTATTAAATTTATTTAATCTACTTTTCTTCCCAGGCAAAATTTGATGTGCTGCAATTCCAAATTTCCAAAGTGAATGAAGGAATGAAGTCCTTTAAATTATGATTTTGTATAAATACTAGGCATTAACACAAAATCGACGGCACAAAATGGGCAGACTTTACTTGTTTGAAAAGGACTGGTTACAAGACAGACTTTTTTAATTTATTTAATGGGAAGAAGACTTATTTAGTTTAATTGATCTATTTTTGTTCCCTGGCAAAATTCGATTTGCTGCAATTCCAAATTTCCAAAGTGAATGAAGGAAAGAAGTCATTTAAATTATGATTTTGTTTAAATACTAGGCATAGACACAAAATCTACGGCACAAAATGGGCAGACTTTACTTGTTTGAAGAGGACTGGTTACAAGACAGACTTTTCTGATTTATTTAATGGGAAGACTTATTTAGTTTATTTAATCTATTTTTGTTCCCTGGCAAAATTGGATTTGCTGAAATTGTATTTTGCCAAATCTTGCCTTGAGACCTGATAGGAAGTATTAAACGCTTAGTTAAATCAATACAAGTTGGTAATAAGAGCGAGTAATGTTGGTTGAACCGATGAATGAAGGTTGAAAGCAATTTAAATAATGACTTTGTATAAATACTAGATATTAACAGAACATCTACTGCGCGAAATGGGCAGAGTTTACTTGTTTGAGAAGGAGTGGCCTATTCAAAACTAAGATTTATTTAATCTGTTTGTTCCCAGGCAAAATTGGATGTGATGCAATTCCAAATTTCACCACATGATGGTGCCCAATTTTGACTTCATAGGACATATTAAACACTTAGCTTGTTATTATGTTCAAGGTAATCAGATTTGTTTATCATTCTAATGGCCTCTTCAAAACTATTCTGGATTACTACTTTGGATCTATTCTACATTACTTGGCAACAACATACTCTGTAACAGATTAGGCAGTATAATCATATCTGTTAACTTGAGAGTGCCCACACTCAATCTACTTATCGTGATGTGTTAAATCAATTACTGTTAGACATTATTTGTCTGATAATCTACCAAATCTTTGAATTGAAGAATTTGTGATTTAATTAATAGCTTGTTGTTATGTTAAGGGTAATCAGACTTGTATATAATTCTAATGGCCTTCTTTTGAAAACTATTCTGAATTACAACTTTGGATCTTATATTACTTTGCAACAATCTACTCCGTGACAGATTAGGCAGTATAATCACATATGTTAACTTCAGTGCCCACACTGTATTTATTTATGGTTATTTGTTAAATCAAGTACTGTTAGACATGAAATAGGAAGTGTTTAACATAAATGTTATGGCTACTCACCATTGTAGCTCGCTCCTGGTCAATGATACGAGCCTCTTCTTGCAGTGGAAAACTTGCAGCCAACAAACACCGTGGAACCTAAAGGAATGAAATTAAACATTAACATTTCGCCTCGACCAATTTTCACACGTACAACGCAACGCGGCTACACTTCTGCTATTACAAACGTAAATCTCCTTAAACACAATGAGTGTTACTTACCGTGTACGCTCTAGACGGTCCAGTTGCAAGCAGAAAATAAAGATATTTCTGTTGATAATCGTCGCTGCTCAGTGGCTCACGGCCATCGCGCCAACAGATTTGAATTTTGTCGGAGGTTCGGGCAATTACGTCATATCCACGGCACATGACTGCGACGTAATACCCGCTTATCTGAAACGGCAGTTAAAAGTAGAGTTACATCAAGTTTTCTTGGAACCTAAACGAATGAAAGAAAACTATCATTTGGCCACAACCAACATTCACAGATACAACACAACGTGCGGGGTTGGGGTTAAAGATTGAGTGAAGGGCCCTCGTTTTAAACTACTGTTTTGAAAAGGAGTGGGAACAAGTAAGACGTATTTAATTTATTTAATGGGAAGTAGTAAGACTTATTAAATTTATTTAATCTACTTTTCTTCCCAGGCAAAATTTGATGTGCTGCAATTCCAAATTTCCAAAGTGAATGAAGGAATGAAGTCCTTTAAATTATGATTTTGTATAAATACTAGGCATTAACACAAAATCGACGGCACAAAATGGGCAGACTTTACTTGTTTGAAAAGGACTGGTTACAAGACAGACTTTTTTAATTTATTTAATGGGAAGAAGACTTATTTAGTTTAATTGATCTATTTTTGTTCCCTGCCAAAATTCGATTTGCTGCAATTCCAAATTTCCAAAGTGAATGAAGGAAAGAAGTCGTTTAAATTATGATTTTGTTTAAATACTAGGCATAGACACAAAATCTACGGCACAAAATGGGCAGACTTTACTTGTTTGAAGAGGACTGGTTACAAGACAGACTTTTCTGATTTATTTAATGGGAAGAGGACTTATTTAGTTTATTTAATCTATTTTTGTTCCCTGGCAAAATTGGATTTGCTGAAATTGTATTTTGCCAAATCTCGATTTGAGACCTGATAGGAAGTATTAAACGCTTAGTTAAATCAATACAAGTTGGTAATAAGAGCGAGTAATGTTGGTTGAACCGATGAATGAAGGTTGAAAGCAATTTAAATTATGACTTTGTATAAATACTAGATATTAACAGAACATCTACTGCGCAAAATGGGCAGAGTTTACTTGTTTGAGAAGGAGTGGCTTATTCAAAACTAAGATTTATGTAATCTGTTTGTTCCCAGGCAAAATTGGATGTGATGCAATTCCAAATTTCACCACATGATGGTGCCCAATTTTGACTTCATAGGACATATTAAACACTTAGCTTGTTATTATGTTCAAGGTAATCAGATTTGTTTATCATTCTAATGGCCTCTTCAAAACTATTCTGGATTACTACTTTGGATCTATTCTACATTACTTGGCAACAACATACTCTGTAACAGATTAGGCAGTATAATCACATATGTTAACTTGAGAGTGCCCACACTCAATCTACTTATCGTGATGTGTTAAATCAATTACTGTTAGACATTATTTGTCTGATAATCTACCAAATCTTTGAATTGAAGAATTTGTGATTTAATTAATAGCTTGTTCAGGGTAATCAGACTTGTATATAATTCTAATGGCCTTCTTTTGAAAACTATTCTGAATTACAACTTTGGATCTTATATTACTTTGCAACAATCTACTCCGTGACAGATTAGGCAGTATAATCACATATGTTAACTTCAGTGCCCACACTGTATTTATTTATGGTTATTTGTTAAATCAAGTACTGTTAGACATGAAATAGGAAGTGTTTAACATAAATGTTATGGCTACTCACCATTGTAGCTCGCTCCTGGTCAATGATACGAGCCTCTTCTTGCAGTGGAAAACTTGCAGCCAACAAACACCGTGGAACCTAAAGGAATGAAATTAAACATTAACATTTCGCCTCGACCAATTTTCACACGTACAACGCAACGCGGCTACACTTCTGCTATTACAAACGTAAATCTCCTTAAACACAATGAGTGTTACTTACCGTGTACGCTCTAGACGGTCCAGTTGCAAGCAGAAAATAAAGATATTTCTGTTGATAATCGTCGCTGCTCAGTGGCTCACGGCCATCGCGCCAACAGATTTGAATTTTGGCGGAGGTTCGGGCAATTACGTCATATCCGCGGCATTTGACTGCGACGTAATACCCGCTTATCTGAAACGGCAGTTAAAAGTAGAGTTACATCAAGTTTTCTTGGAACCTAAACGAATGAAAGAAAACTATCATTTGGCCACAACCAACATTCACAGATACAACACAACGTGCGGGGTTGAGGTTAAAGATTGAGTGAAGGGCCCTCGTTTTAAACTACTGTTTTGAAAAGGAGTGGGAACAAGTAAGACGTATTTAATTTATTTAATGGGAAGTAGTAAGACTTATTAAATTTATTTAATCTACTTTTCTTCCCAGGCAAAATTTGATGTGCTGCAATTCCAAATTTCCAAAGTGAATGAAGGAATGAAGTCCTTTAAATTATGATTTTGTATAAATACTAGGCATTAACACAAAATCGACGGCACAAAATGGGCAGACTTTACTTGTTTGAAAAGGACTGGTTACAAGACAGACTTTTTTAATTTATTTAATGGGAAGAAGACTTATTTAGTTTAATTGATCTATTTTTGTTCCCTGCCAAAATTCGATTTGCTGCAATTCCAAATTTCCAAAGTGAATGAAGGAAAGAAGTCGTTTAAATTATGATTTTGTTTAAATACTAGGCATAGACACAAAATCTACGGCACAAAATGGGCAGACTTTACTTGTTTGAAGAGGACTGGTTACAAGACAGACTTTTCAGATTTATTTAATGGGAAGAGGACTTATTTAGTTTATTTAATCTATTTTTGTTCCCTGGCAAAATTGGATTTGCTGAAATTGTATTTTGCCAAATCTCGATTTGAGACCTGATAGGAAGTATTAAACGCTTAGTTAAATCAATACAAGTTGGTAATAAGAGCGAGTAATGTTGGTTGAACCGATGAATGAAGGTTGAAAGCAATTTAAATTATGACTTTGTATAAATACTAGATATTAACAGAACATCTACTGCGCAAAATGGGCAGAGTTTACTTGTTTGAGAAGGAGTGGCTTATTCAAAACTAAGATTTATGTAATCTGTTTGTTCCCAGGCAAAATTGGATGTGATGCAATTCCAAATTTCACCACATGATGGTGCCCAATTTTGACTTCATAGGACATATTAAACACTTAGCTTGTTATTATGTTCAAGGTAATCAGATTTGTTTATCATTCTAATGGCCTCTTCAAAACTATTCTGGATTACTACTTTGGATCTATTCTACATTACTTGGCAACAACATACTCTGTAACAGATTAGGCAGTATAATCACATATGTTAACTTGAGAGTGCCCACACTCAATCTACTTATCGTGATGTGTTAAATCAATTACTGTTAGACATTATTTGTCTGATAATCTACCAAATCTTTGAATTGAAGAATTTGTGATTTAATTAATAGCTTGTTCAGGGTAATCAGACTTGTATATAATTCTAATGGCCTTCTTTTGAAAACTATTCTGAATTACAACTTTGGATCTTATATTACTTTGCAACAATCTACTCGGTGACAGATTAGGCAGTATAATCACATATGTTAACTTCAGTGCCCACACTGTATTTATTTATGGTTATTTGTTAAATCAAGTACTGTTAGACATGAAATAGGAAGTGTTTAACATAAATGTTATGGCTACTCACCATTGTAGCTCGCTCCTGGTCAATGATATGAGCCTCTTCTTGCAGTGGAAAACTTGCAGCCAACAAACACCGTGGAACCTAAAGGAATGAAATTAAACATTAACATTTCGCCCGGACCAACATTCACACGTACAACGCAACGCGGCTACACTTCTGCTATTACAAACGTAAATCTCCTTAAACACAACGAGTGTTACTTACCGTGTACGCTCTAGGCAAAATTGGATGTGATGCAATTCCAAATCTATCTGAAACGGCAGTTAAAAGTAGAGTTACATCAAGTTTTCTTTTTTAATCAACACAATCATTTACAACCGTTGACCAGAAAGAATCGTCGAAATTCGACGTCCCCCACAAACGCCACGCTCACTCGCTTTTCAGGGCAACAAAAGTACTTCTTTTTAAAAACGATGAGTTGTACTTACCGTGTACGCTCTGGACGGTCCAGTTGCAAGCAGAAAATAAAAATATTTCTCTTGTTAGTCGTATGTTACCATCCGCTGTGTCTTTGTGAACATCGCCGCCATTTTCCTACTTCCTGCTGCGAGCCACGCCCACGGATTTAAATTTGGGCGGAAGCTCTTTCCATTGGCGTCGTTTTCGCGTATAGCAAATCCGATTGGTTGGGAAGGGGGCACGGTTATGCAGCCGAGGAGTCCTGTGATCGGTGGGATGTAAAGTAGGCGTCGACGTCACGTCCGCGTCACGTGACCACGACGTGGCAGACGTCAAATAGCAACCGCTGTTTTGTTTAGTAGACTTACAGTTGTTATGCATTGACATAATGGCGCACACACCAAATAGATTTAAATAAATTAAATAATTCTTCTGCCCACTCTCTTTTAAACAAGTTAACTCTCCCCGCGGATTTGAATTCCGGCGAAAGTTACGCCCATCGACGTCACGTATGTCACGTGACCACGACGTGGCAGATGTCATATAGCAACCGCTGTTTTGTTTAGTAGATTTACAGTTGTTATGCATTGGCATAATGGTGTGCACTCAAAATAGATTTAAATAAATTAAATATTTCTTCTGCCTACTCCCTTTTAAACAAGTTAACTCTGCCCACGTCCATTGACGTCTTGTCTGCGTCACGTGACCACGACGTAGCGACGTCATATAGTAACCGCTGTTTTGACCAGTAGACTTAGTTATTGTGCGTTGACATAATGGCGCACTGGTTAGCATGGCCACCTCTTAAGCATGATGATGCGGGTTCGACGCCTGATCAATGTTAGCATGGAGTGAGCTGAAGTGCATGGCGCTGAAGATTTGAATCTTTGAAATGCGCTGAGGTCTGACATATCAGGCAGAATGGTTTGCCATCACGTTCAACAAAAAATAGAAACTTTCCCACTCTGATTAAAACGTCCTGTGTTCATCTACGTATTTTCGTTTTGCTGTGCATCTTTTCCCTGCCATTTCGAGAGCCCAATTGACACTCATAGTTTAAAGAAATGTGTTTGCCCATCCTACTTTGTGGAATTTCACCACATGCGCTTTTGACCAAAATACCAAATTGAACTCAAGTGAAGCCAACACGCACAACCCCCCCCCCCCCCACACACACACACAAATGTTGATATGAACATAAAAGAGCCGCATGCGGTTCGGGAGTTGCGGCTTGGCCAAACCTGTACTATACAACTTTATTTGTATAAAATTTTCACAACAGCTGTCACACAAACAAAGCGGGAAAAACCGAAGACGTGCGTGTTCCGCCCACGCTGGATTTATTTGCACCTTTGAAAAGACACCGTATTGCCGCAGATGTGGCAAAGAGTACTTTTGGGCATCTGAGACGGAAGGATGTCCAAAGCATCACGTCACCTGCTCTGGTAGGCATGGTGGTGGGACGTTGAGGTCAACCGCTTTGGGGTTGGCTGACTCTTTGATCGCAGGATGCCACACACTTGAAGACAGAAGCAGAAAAGCAGAGCTAAATGCAAAATGTACTCACCGGTGACTCCAATTTTTTTCCCCCCTGAAGAAACAGCTGGACGGGTGGCCCCGGCTGGCCAGTGGGACTCTTGTTATTCTGACCCTTTTTAGTGCGCGTTTGGGGCAACAACCGTTTTTTGTGGCGCTCTCTTCTGGTTCAAAAGTGCCCTGCATGTGAATTTGCTTTTCCTGCCTTCTGATTGGATGAGCGCCGGTGTGACGCGGTGCCTCTGTCACCGTGGCGGGGGGTATACGTTGGCATCGGAGCGTCTGCCAACGTCTGAGACCGGCTGGCAGTGTATCGGAGGTGTCGAGTGCGGTGCCGCTGGAGCTCACTCACCAGCTGGTGTTAGGGCCACAGAATGAAGGCCAAGGAGAAGAATAGAAAGAGAAACAGAAACTTCTCCTCCAATTGTTTGATTTGTCTCTTCTGAGCTTCGATGAATTCTTTCAGCTCTTTGTTCCTCTAGGACGGACAAATGGAAAGTGGCATTCAAAAGCCAGTAAGCGTGCAAGTAAGTGCCGGGCTGGCTTTGGGCCCTTACCTGTTGCGCGCTGTGCAGCAGATCCATTCTCTCTTGGAGGATGCAAGCGTCGCGCTCCCTCAACTCGCACATCAGGGCTCGCTTCCATTGGTCCACGGCGCTCCTAAGCTCTTCTCTCTGATCCGCCGTCAGCACGTCATTCACGCCAGCGTGGCTGGCTTTTTCGCCGTCCGTGGCGGGGCAGTCCCGCTGCGGTAGCGCCTCGTACAACATGGCCTCCAGCTCCAGGATCCTCTGGGCCGCAATCCTCGTCCATCAGTGGTCCGGCGGGAGATTTGAGGGCGGCTTACCTTATGAGCCTGGTCCATGGAACACTTCCTGAAGTCCAACTCTTCATCCAGGTAGCCCTTCTGCTTGCAGAACATATCCTAGCACAGCTCAAGGTCAGAATTGTTGGGGCACATTGCCGGAGTTCCCCTTGGCTGATGTCGCGTGTCTGTCTACCTTCTCACTTTCAATGTCCAACATCTTCTGTTGAAGTGCTGACTTGGTCACTTTGATGTATTCTAACCACTGAGGAAAGGCTGCTGTCACATAAGCAGAATGCGAGAGCGTGCGTGGACGTGCGCGTTACCTTCTCGGCTAGGGTGAGAAGGGTCCTGGCGTGAATCACGACCACCTGCTCCTCGTTGGTGAGATTCTGCAAGAGCCCAAAGGCACAGCGTCAACAAGCTTCTTTCAGCGCAAAGCCTTCCAAAAGTCACATTTGAGCCGCCGAGTCTCGTGGAGTGCGAACATAAGGAGTTCGACATACACTTACGGCGTTATAGCCCAGGATGTCCAGCTTCTTCATCAGATCACTGATGACGATGTCCGGGGGAAAGGCGCAAGGAGCAATGTAAGGTGTTCTGGGACCTCGGGTTAAGGTTAGGGTTGCGAGGGACGCCTTACGTACGCTCACGCCCTCGGCCTCGCAGTAGATCTGCAAAGGGCTGAGGCCGTCTGGGAAACGGACTTGCAGAAACTTCAAGACGGGGGAGCGCCACTCCCTCTCCTGAAAGGCAGAGGCATGCATCCGTCCGTCCGTCCGTCCGTCCGTCCGTCCGTCACATCTCTGGCCTCAACACGCTTGTGCGAGTCTTCCCACCTCCAGCTCCAGGATGCGGAACTCAAGCAGTTCGTTTTGGTCTCGGATATCCTGGATGTGCTCTTTCAGACGCGCTTCTTCCGCCTCCATCCGCCTGACCTGAAAAGACAGTCAGACCTCATCTGCGGGGCTTCCCGACAGGTGTGACGCCAAGCGACTCCGCCCAGCGCCTTTCTTTCCGTCACCTTTTCGGCCAACTGCTGATTGCTCTGACGCAGCAGCTGCTTCTCCTCCACCCACTTGACATTCTAGAAGAGACAAACGCGTGGACAGCTTTGGAATGTTGTGTCATTTTCATCCACAAATTCTTTGGTTGACTGGAAAATGACATTTGCTTTTCTCCGCATTTTCCCAGCCACGTTCGGGGGGGGTTGGTCCAGTAATGCCAGACGGATGAGTGACTGAAGAATGTAGCTATTTTGTCTGAGAAAAAGGTGTGCTCATTGATGAGCTTACCTGTCCTTGTTGCTTCAGCGCTGACTCCAGATCTGCTACTCTGCTTTGATAGTGACCCATTTCTACCATCAGCTTTTCTCTGGTCTGAAAGGAGGAGGAGGGAGGCTCCTCCTCCTCCTTTCAGACCAGAGAACACCCGAGGCTGGGTGAGAACGGGGAGGCTGCGACCCGGCCGGGGGTTGCGGGAAGGGGCGCCACCTTGATCTCCTTCTCGGCGTCGTAGTCCCCTTTCGCTGGTCTGGGCTAGCAGAGCGTAGGCTCGTTGCAGCGCTTGATATTCTTGCGTCAGCTGGCGGTAGCGAAGCTCCGCCTCTTCATGCACACACCAATGCAACACAGCACTAGTACCAGAATCAGTCAGACCGGCGACAAAGCACCCGCGACGCAAAGACGAGTCCGATTCCAGGCTGAAGAGGAATGTTTGGTGCCAATACGCTGGCAGAAATGGCGGGCTACCTCTTCGGGTTCCGTGTCGGGGGTTCTGTCGGTGTGAAAAGACAAGGACGATCCGTCCGAGTCCACCAACACGTCTTCGTCGTAGCCGTAAAATGTTTCGATGACCTGCGGGCGCGGAAGCAAACATCTCTCTGAACAAACTGAAGCGACACCTCACGATGAATCGACGAGAGGAACGATAGCGAGAAAAAGGCCATTTCATCTTGCGCAACACCAAGCAGCCGCAAACAAACAGACTCACCTTGCAGGACCTCACGCTTTGTTCCTCCTCAGAGATTCTCGACGTCGGTATCGTAGCAGCAAATCTCTCTCCTGTCGACACAAATAATCCGCCTTTGAGATTCTTTGGATGCAAAGGGAACGAACGGCTCCGGCGCAGAAACAAACGCGACTCACAATGACATTTCTGACATGAGCTCCTGTCTCCAGAGCCTGAAAAACACGTCACCGGCGATGATTGGAGGGACGCTCGTCTTTTCCAAAAGTGACAACTACAGGGTGTGTCAGGGTTTTCCAGATTATCTTTATCGTATCATTGTGTTGCTTTGACTTTGACTGCGACCTGTAATAAATAATATTATTTATCCCTTATTTATCCCTATCGCTTATCCCTTCCTACACAAAGTCGTAAAACACCCCTTGCTATGTTTTGACTAGAGGTCAAGGGCTTCCTCTATTCAATCCACTCTTACACCCACCCTGTTTCTCTTAATTAAAATGCTCGTGCAGGAGCCGAGAGTCAGACTTCATTCGTACAACGGATGGACTCTCCACCTGCAGGTGTCCAAAAGAACTTACTTGTCTCCCGTGTGGTTCTTGCAAAATAAGTTGGAGCGAGCGCAACTCTAACAGGGTGCATTTTGCCACTAGCTGCCTACGGACAATGACGTCGCGCTCGCGGCTCATGGTTGACGGGCTGAGCAGCCGGGCAAGTCCGTCGTTTTCAGCGCACAGCGAGTGGCAAAGGCGCTGACAAAACGGGAGCTTTGAGCTGCTGAAAACGGCAAAACAAGTCTAAAGCGTGTTCAAACGCGTGCGCACAATGCTCCTGCTTGAAAGGTCGGAATTTAAGGGGCCAATTTTTTGGATGGCGGCCGCCGGCCAAGCTTTGGACGGAAAAGGTTTCCTGGCGACAGCGAGCGAGCGCGGCGCTGCCGTACGTGCACCGAGTCGCCTGCCTGAAGACCTTGGACAAGTCGTCGATGATGTGCCGCTGCTCCACAACTTGAAGGAACTCCATTTCACCGTCCTGCTGGCCGCAACCGCGGTCCAGGTCATTGAGCGAACTAGGCCTTCTCTGTGGAACACAAATGCAGTGGACTCTGTTGGCACGCCGCCGTTGTCCGCGTCGACTTACCAAGCTTGCCATCTCCTCGTTCTCCTGGGTGACAAAGCGCACTTTGTTTTCAAGGCGACACAGCACCAGCGAGAGTTCTTCATTCTTCCTGCTCAGGCGTTTGTTTTTGTACAGGAGTGGCAGAAACTGGCTTTCTGTTTCTCTCAGTCGCTTTAGCTGCAAGCATGAAGTGCGGGATGTGAAAGACGCACAACACGCGGGCCAGAACGTATCCATTCCTTTTGCATCGGTTTGAACGGAATCGTGGCTTTGGCTCCCAATAAAAGACATCTACCAGGCAACCGACTCGCCGCGCCGCTCAACTAATAAGCAAGCGCAATGGGTGCCTCGCTGGATGGCGCGCATCAAACGTAGCGCAAACCTTCAAGCGTGCCGTCAATAAATTACCAGTTCATTGCGCTCTTCAGAAAGCAGGGCGTTTCGATCCTCCAGTTTCCTGATGACTGCGCTGAGCTCAGCGATTTTCAGATGAAACCGTCGCGTGTCCCGATCCTCCTGAGACTGAAAACGCCCCGCAACACACACACACAAGCACTCGTTCAAAGTTCAAAACTGTTTTTGTGCTACCTTCCTCCAGCAACGAACTAAGTCATGCGTACTGCAAGTGTGTGATGAGGTGGCTTACGCAATGAAGAGGATTGCTAGTAGCGGCGTTGACCCCACTTCCAGGGTAGTTTAGGCCCGCCCTTTGGGAATCCCTCAGGGCAGCGATCTGCTGCTCGGCAGCCTGAGTCTGCAGCTGAAGGCGGTGGACGTGGCCGGCCCCAGGGCTTCATCCAAAACACTAACCGCTCTGTCTTTCAGCTTGATCTCATCCGTCTGGATGTACAAACGGGGAGCGCTCAGGCAGGCGGGCAAACTCATTTGCCAGAATTGTGACAAAAACAAAGAGAGCAACCGGCCAATTTTTTTCTTGAATCGACTAGAACACCTTTGCTGTGACAAAAGCGAAGCGAGCAACCGGACATTTTCTTCTTGTGAAATAGAATAGAATAGAATGCCTTAGGTGTCATTGCACTGCAGGTATACAACGAAATTGGGAACATAGCCACGCACCGCGCATCTGATCAGTCCTACCAGTCGGCGGATCTCCCTCTCGCAGTCTCTCTTGGTTCGGCTCAGCTCCTCCCGATGCTGGTGATGAGCCGATCGGAGCTCGGCCGCTCGGGACTGCCAGGCCTGCTGGGCCGCTGCCAGGGCTTCTTCCGCGCTCCTGGTGGAGGCGACACCGCTCGGTCTCCCGACACCGCCGCGTCTCCTCCACCTCCGCCAGCAAAGCGCCCCCCCCTCCTCACCTGAGCAGACATTGCGCCACACCGGGCCGTTGAGACCGCAACGGAGCGCCGCGACGCTTACTGGGGACAAGCTACACAATACGGTAGCGGCCGCATCGAAGCCCGACGTGGCGTGCGGATAGTCAGACACGGATAGAGCGGATCACCTTGTCCATGGAGCCGTCCCTCAGGCTGAGGACCAAGGCATTCAGTCGCTGGATCTCTCCATCTTTGATTTTGATCACTCTCATCAGCTCCATTTCATGCTGCCGCAGTAATGTCTCCCTGGTAATGGCTAACTCTTTCTGCTTCTCCTCATGGAGTTTGCTTTTGAGTTCCGTCATGGCGGCGGTGGCACGGTGGTGCTCCGCCCGCAGGTCCTGACTTCTCTCTCTCTCCAGACAGCTGACCTGACATGACTTAGACTTAGACAAACTTTATTGTCATCTTGTCTGCACATGGTGCATACAAAACGAAATTCCGTTGCATACGTCTTACAACAAAGTAGTGATATTGCAGTTGAATAGAAGTAACATATCCTATGAAAATATATATATATACATATATACTATATATATATATATATATATATATATTAAAAATAAGTATAAAGTGCAGCAGTGATAATTATGCAATAGTGCAAGTAGGCAAAACAGTATTCAAGAGTGTGCAGAGGAATGCTAAACCATGTATTAAACTTCTATTTAAAGGGTTTATACAAGTTCAGTAAAGTTGGTAGTGCGAGATAGTGCAAGATAGAGGTCCGTAGTGTCATAAAGTACAGTTCTGTGAATGTGTGATGCAGAGTTCAGTTTAGAGCTCAACAGTTCTAGTGTTCAACAGTCTGATGACAGCAGGGAAAAAGCTGTTGCAGAACCTGGTGGACCTGCAGCGGATGCTGCAAACCTCTTCCCAGAGGGCAGCAGGGAGAACAGTCCATGGTGGGGGTGTGATGGGTCATTGATGATGTTACGGGCACGGGACATGCAGCGCTGAGATGAAATGTCCTGAATGGAGGGAAGAGGAGCCCCTATGATCCTCTCTGCTGTCCTCACCACTCTCCTCACGTTCTTCCAATCGGAGGCGGTGCAGCCTCCACACCACACAGAGAGACAGCTTGTCAGAATGCTCTCTATGGTGCTCCTGTAGAACGTCCTCATGATGGGTGGGGGCAGGTGGGCTCTCCTCATCCTCCGCAGGAAGTACAAGCGCTTCTGTGCCCTCTTGACCAGTGCCGTAGTGTTCATAGTCCAGGTGAGGTCTTCTGTGATGTGGACCCCCAGGAATTTGGTGGTGCTGACCACCTCCACAGCTGAGCTGTTGATGATCAGTGGAGCGTGGTGAGGCTGTTTTTTCCTGAAGTCGACGATGATCTCCTTCATCTTCTCCTCATTCAGGATCAGGCTGTTTTCTCTGCACCAGCCCACCAGCTGCTCCACCTCCTCTCTGTAGTCCAGGTCGTTGTTGTCTCTGATGAGCCCCACCACCGTTGTGTCGTCTGCTGACTTCACGATGTGATTGGTGGTGAACCTGAGGACGCAGTCGTGTGTCATCAGGGTGCACAGCAGGGGGCTCAGGACGCAGCCCTGAAGGGAGCCTGTGCTGAGGGTGATGACATCAGAGGTGTTCTGTCCGACCCGGACTGACTGAGGTCTGTTGGTGAGGAAGTCTAGCAGCCAGTTGCGAAGGGGGGTGTTGAAGCCCAGGTGTTCCAATTTTCCTACCAGATGCTGTGGGATGATGGTGTTAAACGCTGAGCTGAAGTCCAGGAACAGCCTCCGCACATGGGTGTTCTTCTCCTCCAGGTGAGCCAGGCTCAGGTGAAGAACGGAGGAGATGGCGTCCTGAGTGGAGCGGTTTTGCCGGTCGGCAAACTGGAACGGGTCAAATAATAGGGGGAGTCTGGAAACGATGTGACCTTTAAGCAGCCTTTCGAAGCACTTCATCATAACCGGAGTCAGTGCAACAGGCCGGTAATCATTAAATGAGGTGATTTGAGGTTTCTTCGGCACCGGAATGATGGAGGCAGTCTTAAAGCACGCCGGCACTGTGGCTTGGCCCAGCGAGGTGTTAAAAATGTCTGTGATGACCCCAGCCAGATGACTTGCACATTCCCTGAACACACGCCCAGGAATGTTGTCGGGGCCAGGGGCCTTACAGGGGTTGACTCTCCTCAGGGTCTTCAACACATCGGCGGAGTCAAGGCAGAGTACCTCCTCTTCCTGATGGGGGACAGTTTTAACTGCTGGAGTGCCGTTTAGTGCCTCGAACCTCCCAAAGAAGTTATTTAGACCATTTAGAAAGTCAGCATCAACTACACCCACCGGGGGGGGGGAGGGTGAGTTGTAGTCTGTAATCGCCCGTATGCCTTGCCACATACTCCTGATGTTTTTGACGTCGTGGAAACGATCCTGAAATTTTCGACTGCGGTCTCGCTTCGCTATCCTGATGGCACGGTTCAAGTTGGCTCTCGCTGTCCTCAGTGTCTCCTTGTCGCCAGACTTGAAGGCAGAGTTCCGCGCTCGTAGCGTTTGACGTACCTCCTCAGTCATCCAGGGTCGTTGGTTGCCCCGGGTGATGATATTCTTAGTGGTGCTGACGTCCTCGGTGCATTTGTTGATGTAGGCTGACACAGTCATGGCACACGCATGTCTAATCTACATCGGGAAAACTGGGAGGGAGGGAGGCAGGCAGGGAGGCAGGCAGGGAGGCAGGCAGGGAGGCAGGCAGTGTCTGTCTGTTGAGGTTTTCACCTTGTTCTTCTCCTGCTGAAGTTCTAACTGGACGTCCATCAGTTTGGTTCTCAGCTCGTCATTGGCGGCCTGAAGGGCGTCCGTTCGCTCCGCCTTGGCCCGCCCTGCCGGAGCTCGTTTGGACATCTCTTACTCGAGTCTCGCCCGGTCGTCAGTCAGAGATCACAACATTTGTACCTGGAGAGCACAAACGCAGCGCTGTTTTCCACTGGCTTCGAACTCAACTTCAATCGGTACCGTAACTTACAACATCATAAACATAGAACTAGCTTGACTTATTCATTGAATAAATGCATTTGGT
The DNA here is from genome assembly GCF_059516105.1 of Syngnathus floridae. Taxonomy (NCBI): domain Eukaryota; kingdom Metazoa; phylum Chordata; class Actinopteri; order Syngnathiformes; family Syngnathidae; genus Syngnathus; species Syngnathus floridae. The sequence goes on from NW_028284058.1 coordinate 28,810, forward strand.
TCTTCAAAACTGCATCACGCAACATAGCGTGACCGAGACGGCCGTTATCCACCTGCGTGAAGTTATTTGGTGAAATGAATGAGATGTTTAAGACACCATCGTTCTGTCTCTATGTAGATGAAGGGAAATAATCGATTGCTGAAGGTCCAAAGGTGTTGTGATAAACAAATAAACATATTAGTGATTAGTGACATATTTGTGATAAACATATTAGGCAGGATAATCACATATGTTAACGTGACTGCCCACACTGTATTTATTTATGGTTATTTGTTAAATCGAGTACTGTTAGACATGAAATAGGAAGTGTTTAACATAAATGGAAGACGAAAGGGGTACTCACCATTGTAGCTCCTGCTGGTCAATGATACGAGCCTCTTCTTGCAGTGGAAAACATACAGCCAACAAACACCGTGGAACCTAAAGGAATGAAATTAAACATTAACATTTAGCCTCAACCAACATTCACAGATACAACGCAACGCAAACTACACAAACGTAAATCTTTTTAAACACAATGAGTTGTACTTACCGTGTACGCTCTAGACGGTCCACTTGCAAGCAGAAAATAAAGATATTTCTGTTGATAATCGTCGTGTTTGTATCCGGTGTCTCGCTCAAGGCCATTGCGCCCACAGATTTGAATTTTGGCGAGAGTTCAGCCTATTGACGTCATTTCCGCGGTGTAATACCCGCATATCTGAAACGGCAAAGTTAAGAGTAGAGTTAAATAAAGTTTTTAGTCAACGCAATAATTTACAACCGTTGACCAGTCGAAATAATCGTCGAAATTTGGCGTCTGTGGCTGGAAGCAGACGCCGAGTTCGACATTCCTCCCAAACGCCACACTCCCTCGCTTTTCAGGGCTAAAAAAAAAACAGTTGTAATTACCTTGTACGCTCTAGACGGTCAAGTTGCAAGCTGAAAACAAAAATATTTGCCTTGTTAGTCATCGTGTTACTAACCGCTGTGTCTTGTTTGCCAGAACTGCCGCTTTCCTACTTCCTGTTGCAAGCCACGCCCACGGATTATAATTTTGCCGTGAGTTCCGCCTATTGACGTCATGTCCGCGTCACATGACTGCGACGTAATATTATCTAAAACTGTTTGTGCGGTATTGTGTTGTTCTGTGCGGTATTGTGTTATTCTGTGCGGCGTCGTGTTGTTCTGTGCGGCGTCGTGTTGTTCAGTGCGACGTCGTGTTGTTCAGTGCGGCATGGTGTTGTTCAGTGCGGCATGGTGTTGTTCAGTGCGGCATGGTGTTGTTCAGTGCGGCATAATGTTGTTCAGTGCGGCATAATGTTGTTCAGTGCGGCATGGTGTTGTTCAGTGCGGCATGGTGTTGTTCAGTGCGGCATGGTGTTGTTCAGTGCGGCATAATGTTGTTCAGTGCGCCATAATGTTGTTCAGTGCGGCATGGTGTTGTTCAGTGCGGGATGGTGTTGTTCAGTGCAGGATGGTGTTGTTCAGTGCGGCATGGTGTTGTTCAATGCGGCATGGTGTTGTTCAGTGCGGGATGGTGTTGTTCAGTGCGGCATGGTGTTGTTCAGTGCGGCATAATGTTGTTCAGTGCGGCATGGTGTTGTTCAGTGCGGCATGGTGTTGTTCAGTGCGGCATGGTGTTGTTCAGTGCGGCATGGTGTTGTTCAGTGCGGAATGGTGTTGTTCAGTGCGGCATGGTGTTGTTCAGTGCGGCATGGTGTTGTTCAGTGCGGCATGGTGTTGTTCAGTGCGGGGTGGTGTTGTTCAGTGCGGGATGGTGTTGTTCAGTGCGGCATGGTGTTGTTCAATGCGGCATGGTGTTGTTCAGTGCGGGATGGTGTTGTTCAATGCGGGATCGTGTTGTTCAGTGCGGCATAATGTTGTTCAGTGCAGCATGGTGTTGTTCAGTGCGGCATGGTGTTGTTCAATGCGGCATGGTGTTGTTCAGTGCGGCATGGTGTTGTTCAGTGCGGCATGGTGTTGTTCAGTGCGGCATAATGTTGTTCAGTGCAGCATGGTGTTGTTCAGTGCGGCATGGTGTTGTTCAGTGCGGCATAATGTTGTTCAGTGCGCCATAATGTTGTTCAGTGCGGCATGGTGTTGTTCAGTGCGGGATGGTGTTGTTCAGTGCAGGATGGTGTTGTTCAGTGCGGCATGGTGTTGTTCAATGCGGCATGGTGTTGTTCACTGCGGGATGGTGTTGTTCAATGCGGGATCGTGTTGTTCAGTGCGGCATAATGTTGTTCAGTGCAGCATGGTGTTGTTCAGTGCGGCATGGTGTTGTTCAGTGCGACATAATGTTGTTTAGTGCGGCATAATGTTGTTCAGTGCGGCATAATGTTGTTCAGTGCGGCATGGTGTTGTTCAGTGCGGCATGGTGTTGTTCAGTGCGGCATGGTGTTGTTCAGTGCAGGATGGTGTTGTTCAGTGCGGCATGGTGTTGTTCAATGCGGCATGGTGTTGTTCAGTGCGGGATGGTGTTGTTCAGTGCAGGATGGTGTTGTTCAGTGCGGCATGGTGTTGTTCAGTGCGGAATGGTGTTGTTCAGTGCGGCATGGTGTTGTTCAGTGCAGCATGGTGTTGTTCAGTGCAGGATGGTGTTGTTCAATGCGGGATCGTGTTGTTCAGTGCGGCATGGTGTTGTTCAGTGCGGCATGGTGTTGTTCAGTGCGGCATAATGTTGTTCAGTGCGGCATGGTGTTGTTCAGTGCGGCATGGTGTTGTTCAGTGCGGCATGGTGTTGTTCAGTGCGGCATGGTGTTGTTCAGTGCGGCATAATGTTGTCCAGTGCGCCATAATGTTGTTCAGTGCGGCATGGTGTTGTTTAGTGCGGGATGGTGTTGTTCAGTGCAGGATGGTGTTGTTCAGTGCGGCATGGTGTTGTTCAATGCGGCATGGTGTTGTTCAGTGCGGGATGGTGTTGTTCAGTGCGGCATGGTGTTGTTCAGTGCGGCATAATGTTGTTCAGTGCGGCATGGTGTTGTTCAGTGCGGCATGGTGTTGTTCAGTGCGGCATGGTGTTGTTCAGTGCGGCATGGTGTTGTTCAGTGCGGAATGGTGTTGTTCAGTGCGGCATGGTGTTGTTCAGTGCGGGATGGTGTTGTTCAATGCGGGATCGTGTTGTTCAGTGCGGGGTGGTGTTGTTCAGTGCAGGATGGTGTTGTTCAGTGCAGGATGGTGTTGTTCAGTGCGGCATGGTGTTGTTCAATGCAGGATCGTGTTGTTCAGTGCAGCATAATGTTGTTCAGTGCAGCATGGTGTTGTTCAGTGCGGCATGGTGTTGTTCAATGCGGCATGGTGTTGTTCAGTGCGGGATGGTGTTGTTCAGTGCGGCATGGTGTTTTTCAGTGCGGCATAATGTTGTTCAGTGCGGCATGGTGTTGTTCAGTGCGGCATGGTGTTGTTCAGTGCAGGATGGTGTTGTTCAGTGCGGCATGGTGTTGTTCAATGCAGGATCGTGTTGTTCAGTGCAGCATAATGTTGTTCAGTGCAGCATGGTGTTGTTCAGTGCGGCATGGTGTTGTTCAATGCGGCATGGTGTTGTTCACTGCGGGATGGTGTTGTTCAATGCGGGATCGTGTTGTTCAGTGCGGCATAATGTTGTTCAGTGCAGCATGGTGTTGTTCAGTGCGGCATGGTGTTGTTCAGTGCGACATAATGTTGTTTAGTGCGGCATAATGTTGTTCAGTGCGGCATAATGTTGTTCAGTGCGGCATGGTGTTGTTCAGTGCGGCATGGTGTTGTTCAGTGCGGCATGGTGTTGTTCAGTGCAGGATGGTGTTGTTCAGTGCGGCATGGTGTTGTTTAATGCGGCATGGTGTTGTTCAGTGCGGGATGGTGTTGTTCAGTGCAGGATGGTGTCGTTCAGTGCGGCATGGTGTTGTTCAGTGCGGAATGGTGTTGTTCAGTGCGGCATGGTGTTGTTCAGTGCGGCATGGTGTTGTTCAGTGCGGCATGGTGTTGTTCAGTGCGGCATAATGTTGTCCAGTGCGCCATAATGTTGTTCAGTGCGGCATGGTGTTGTTTAGTGCGGGATGGTGTTGTTCAGTGCAGGATGGTGTTGTTCAGTGCGGCATGGTGTTGTTCAATGCGGCATGGTGTTGTTCAGTGCGGGATGGTGTTGTTCAGTGCGGCATGGTGTTGTTCAGTGCGGCATAATGTTGTTCAGTGCGGCATGGTGTTGTTCAGTGTGGCATGGTGTTGTTCAGTGCGGAATGGTGTTGTTCAGTGCGGCATGGTGTTGTTCAGTGCGGGATGGTGTTCAATGCGGGATCGTGTTGTTCAGTGCGGGGTGGTGTTGTTCAGTGCAGGATGGTGTTGTTCAGTGCAGGATGGTGTTGTTCAGTGCGGCATGGTGTTGTTCAATGCGGCATGGTGTTGTTCAGTGCGGGATGGTGTTGTTCAGTGCGGCATGGTGTTGTTCAGTGCGGCATAATGTTGTTCAGTGCGGCATGGTGTTGTTCAGTGCGGCATGGTGTTGTTCAGTGCGGAATGGTGTTGTTCAGTGCGGCATGGTGTTGTTCAGTGCGGGATGGTGTTCAATGCGGGATCGTGTTGTTCAGTGCGGCATAATGTTGTCCAGTGCGCCATAATGTTGTTCAGTGCGGCATGGTGTTGTTTAGTGCGGGATGGTGTTGTTCAGTGCAGGATGGTGTTGTTCAGTGCGGCATGGTGTTGTTCAATGCGGCATGGTGTTGTTCAGTTCGGGATGGTGTTGTTCAGTGCGGCATGGTGTTGTTCAGTGCGGCATAATGTTGTTCAGTGCGGCATGGTGTTGTTCAGTGCGGCATGGTGTTGTTCAGTGCGGAATGGTGTTGTTCAGTGCGGCATGGTGTTGTTCAGTGCGGGATGGTGTTCAATGCGGGATCGTGTTGTTCAGTGCGGGGTGGTGTTGTTCAGTGCAGGATGGTGTTGTTCAGTGCAGGATGGTGTTGTTCAGTGCGGCATGGTGTTCAATGCAGGATCGTGTTGTTCAGTGCAGCATAATGTTGTTCAGTGCAGCATGGTGTTGTTCAGTGCGGCATGGTGTTGTTCAGTGCGGCATGGTGTTGTTCAGTGCGGCATGGTGTTGTTCAGTGCGGCATGGTGTTGTTCAGTGCAGGATGGTGTTGTTCAGTGCGGGATGGTGTTGTTCAGTGCGGGATGGTGTTGTTCAGTGCAGGATGGTGTTGTTCAGTGCGGCATGGTGTTGTTCAATGCGGCATGGTGTTGTTCAGTGCAGGATGGTGTTGTTCAGTGCGGCATGGTGTTGTTCAATGCGGCATGGTGTTGTTCAATGCGGCATGGTGTTGTTCAGTGCGGCATGGTGTTGTTCAGTGCGGCATGGTGTTGTTCAGTGCAGCGTAATGTTGTTCAGTGCGGCATGGTGTTGTTCAGTGCGGAATGGTGTTGTTCAGTGCGGCATGGTGTTGTTCAGTGCAGGATGGTGTTGTTCAGTGCGGCATGGTGTTGCTCAGTGCGGCATGGTGTTGTTCAGTGCGGGATGGTGTTGTTCATTGCGGCATGGTGTTGTTCAGTGCGGCATGGTGTTGTTCAGTGCGGCATGGTGTTGTTCAGTGCGGCATAATGTTGTTCAGTGCGCCATAATGTTGTTCAGTGCGGCATGGTGTTGTTCAGTGCGGGATGGTGTTGTTCAGTGCAGGATGGTGTTGTTCAGTGCGGCATGGTGTTGTTCAGTGCGGCATGGTGTTGTTCAGTGCGGCATAATGTTGTTCAGTGCGGCATAATGTTGTTCAGTGCGGGATGGTGTTGTTCATTGCGGCATGGTGTTGTTCAGTGCGGCATGGTGTTGTTCAGTGCGGCATGGTGTTGTTCAGTGCGGGATGGTGTTGTTCAGTGCAGGATGGTGTTGTTCAGTGCGGCATGGTGTTGTTCAGTGCGGCATGGTGTTGTTCATTTCGGCATAATGTTGTTCAGTGCGGCATAATGTTGTTTAGTGCGGCATGGTGTTGTTCAGTGCGGGATGGTGTTGTTCAGTGCGTTATAATGTTGTTCAGTGCGGCATGGTGTTGTTCAGTGCGGCATGGTGTTGTTCAGTGCGGCATGGTGTTGTTCAGTGCGGCATAATGTTGTTCAGTGCGGCATAATGTTGTTCAGTGCGGCATGGTGTTGTTCAGTGCGGGATGGTGTTGTTCAGTGCGGGATGGTGTTGTTCAGTGCGGCATGGTGTTCAATGCGGAATGGTGTTGTTCAGTGCAGGATGGTGTTGTTCAGTGCGGCATGGTGTTGTTCAGTGCGGCATAATGTTGTTCAGTGCGGCATGGTGTTGTTCAGTGCGGCATGGTGTTGTTCAGTGCGGCATGGTGTTGTTCAGTGCGGCATAATGTTGTTCAGTGCGGCATGGTGTTGTTCAGTGCGGCATGGTGTTGTTCAGTGCGGCATAATGTTCAGTGCGGCATAATGTTGTTCAGTGCGGCATGGTGTTGTTCAGTGCGGGATGGTGTTGTTCAGTGCAGGATGGTGTTGTTCAGTGCGGCACGGTGTTCAGTGCGGGATGGTGTCTTTCAGTGCGGCATGGTGTCGTTCAGTGCGGCATGGTGTCTTTCAGTGCGGCATGGTGTCGTTCAGTGAGGCATGGTGTTGTTCAGTGCGGCATGGTGTTGTTTAGTGCGGCATGGTGTTGTTCAGTGCGGGATGGTGTTGTTCAGTGTGGCATGGTGTTCAGTGCGGCATGGTGTTGTTCAGTGCGGTATCGTGTTGTTCAGTGCGGTATCGTGTTTCTCAGTGCGGTATCGTGTTGTTCAGTGCAGTATCGTTGTGTTGTTCGTATTGTGTTTAACACTTAGCCTCTAACACTTAGCCTCTAACACTTAGCCTCTAGCATCTAGAAGGTAAATAAATAGGAAGGAAGGACTCACCGGTGACGTCTTCGCCCACGTCCAAGCGTTGTACTTTGTATTTTCATCCTTCTGACAGTGGAAAACATAGCCAACAAACACCGTGGAACCTAAACGAATGAAAGAAAACTATCATTTGGCCACAACCAACATTCACAGATACAACACAATGTGACGTGCGGGGTTGAGGTTAAAGGTTGAGTGAAGGGCCCTCGTTTTAAACTACTTTTTTGAAAAGGATTGGGAACAAGTAAGACGTATTTAATTTATTTAATGGGAAGTAGTAAGAGCTATTGAATTTAATCTATGTATTATATTCTATTGTATTGTATTCTGTTGTATTCTTTTGGATTGTATTCACACTAACCCCACTAAAACTTCAGCCCACAAAAACTCGCCTCTGGCGCCTAGCCTCTGGCACTTAGCCTCTAACACTTAGCCTTTAACACTTAGCCTTTAACACTTAGCCTTTAACACTTAGCCTAGAAGGTGAATAAATAGGGTTAAAGGTTGAGTGAAGGGACCTCGTTTTAAACTACTTTTTTGTAAAGGAGTGGGAACAAGTAAGACGTATTTAATTTATTTAATGGGAAGTAGTAAGACTTATTAAATTTATTTAATCTACTTTTCTTCCCAGGCAAAATTTGATGTGCTGCAATTCCAAATTTCCAAAGTGAATGAAGGAATGAAGTCCTTTAAATTATGATTTTGTATAAATACTAGGCATTAACACAAAATCGACGGCACAAAATGGGCAGACTTTACTTGTTTGAAAAGGACTGGTTACAAGACAGACTTTTTTAATTTATTTAATGGGAAGAAGACTTATTTAGTTTAATTGATCTATTTTTGTTCCCTGGCAAAATTCGATTTGCTGCAATTCCAAATTTCCAAAGTGAATGAAGGAAAGAAGTCATTTAAATTATGATTTTGTTTAAATACTAGGCATAGACACAAAATCTACGGCACAAAATGGGCAGACTTTACTTGTTTGAAGAGGACTGGTTACAAGACAGACTTTTCTGATTTATTTAATGGGAAGACTTATTTAGTTTATTTAATCTATTTTTGTTCCCTGGCAAAATTGGATTTGCTGAAATTGTATTTTGCCAAATCTTGCCTTGAGACCTGATAGGAAGTATTAAACGCTTAGTTAAATCAATACAAGTTGGTAATAAGAGCGAGTAATGTTGGTTGAACCGATGAATGAAGGTTGAAAGCAATTTAAATAATGACTTTGTATAAATACTAGATATTAACAGAACATCTACTGCGCGAAATGGGCAGAGTTTACTTGTTTGAGAAGGAGTGGCCTATTCAAAACTAAGATTTATTTAATCTGTTTGTTCCCAGGCAAAATTGGATGTGATGCAATTCCAAATTTCACCACATGATGGTGCCCAATTTTGACTTCATAGGACATATTAAACACTTAGCTTGTTATTATGTTCAAGGTAATCAGATTTGTTTATCATTCTAATGGCCTCTTCAAAACTATTCTGGATTACTACTTTGGATCTATTCTACATTACTTGGCAACAACATACTCTGTAACAGATTAGGCAGTATAATCATATCTGTTAACTTGAGAGTGCCCACACTCAATCTACTTATCGTGATGTGTTAAATCAATTACTGTTAGACATTATTTGTCTGATAATCTACCAAATCTTTGAATTGAAGAATTTGTGATTTAATTAATAGCTTGTTGTTATGTTAAGGGTAATCAGACTTGTATATAATTCTAATGGCCTTCTTTTGAAAACTATTCTGAATTACAACTTTGGATCTTATATTACTTTGCAACAATCTACTCCGTGACAGATTAGGCAGTATAATCACATATGTTAACTTCAGTGCCCACACTGTATTTATTTATGGTTATTTGTTAAATCAAGTACTGTTAGACATGAAATAGGAAGTGTTTAACATAAATGTTATGGCTACTCACCATTGTAGCTCGCTCCTGGTCAATGATACGAGCCTCTTCTTGCAGTGGAAAACTTGCAGCCAACAAACACCGTGGAACCTAAAGGAATGAAATTAAACATTAACATTTCGCCTCGACCAATTTTCACACGTACAACGCAACGCGGCTACACTTCTGCTATTACAAACGTAAATCTCCTTAAACACAATGAGTGTTACTTACCGTGTACGCTCTAGACGGTCCAGTTGCAAGCAGAAAATAAAGATATTTCTGTTGATAATCGTCGCTGCTCAGTGGCTCACGGCCATCGCGCCAACAGATTTGAATTTTGTCGGAGGTTCGGGCAATTACGTCATATCCACGGCACATGACTGCGACGTAATACCCGCTTATCTGAAACGGCAGTTAAAAGTAGAGTTACATCAAGTTTTCTTGGAACCTAAACGAATGAAAGAAAACTATCATTTGGCCACAACCAACATTCACAGATACAACACAACGTGCGGGGTTGGGGTTAAAGATTGAGTGAAGGGCCCTCGTTTTAAACTACTGTTTTGAAAAGGAGTGGGAACAAGTAAGACGTATTTAATTTATTTAATGGGAAGTAGTAAGACTTATTAAATTTATTTAATCTACTTTTCTTCCCAGGCAAAATTTGATGTGCTGCAATTCCAAATTTCCAAAGTGAATGAAGGAATGAAGTCCTTTAAATTATGATTTTGTATAAATACTAGGCATTAACACAAAATCGACGGCACAAAATGGGCAGACTTTACTTGTTTGAAAAGGACTGGTTACAAGACAGACTTTTTTAATTTATTTAATGGGAAGAAGACTTATTTAGTTTAATTGATCTATTTTTGTTCCCTGCCAAAATTCGATTTGCTGCAATTCCAAATTTCCAAAGTGAATGAAGGAAAGAAGTCGTTTAAATTATGATTTTGTTTAAATACTAGGCATAGACACAAAATCTACGGCACAAAATGGGCAGACTTTACTTGTTTGAAGAGGACTGGTTACAAGACAGACTTTTCTGATTTATTTAATGGGAAGAGGACTTATTTAGTTTATTTAATCTATTTTTGTTCCCTGGCAAAATTGGATTTGCTGAAATTGTATTTTGCCAAATCTCGATTTGAGACCTGATAGGAAGTATTAAACGCTTAGTTAAATCAATACAAGTTGGTAATAAGAGCGAGTAATGTTGGTTGAACCGATGAATGAAGGTTGAAAGCAATTTAAATTATGACTTTGTATAAATACTAGATATTAACAGAACATCTACTGCGCAAAATGGGCAGAGTTTACTTGTTTGAGAAGGAGTGGCTTATTCAAAACTAAGATTTATGTAATCTGTTTGTTCCCAGGCAAAATTGGATGTGATGCAATTCCAAATTTCACCACATGATGGTGCCCAATTTTGACTTCATAGGACATATTAAACACTTAGCTTGTTATTATGTTCAAGGTAATCAGATTTGTTTATCATTCTAATGGCCTCTTCAAAACTATTCTGGATTACTACTTTGGATCTATTCTACATTACTTGGCAACAACATACTCTGTAACAGATTAGGCAGTATAATCACATATGTTAACTTGAGAGTGCCCACACTCAATCTACTTATCGTGATGTGTTAAATCAATTACTGTTAGACATTATTTGTCTGATAATCTACCAAATCTTTGAATTGAAGAATTTGTGATTTAATTAATAGCTTGTTCAGGGTAATCAGACTTGTATATAATTCTAATGGCCTTCTTTTGAAAACTATTCTGAATTACAACTTTGGATCTTATATTACTTTGCAACAATCTACTCCGTGACAGATTAGGCAGTATAATCACATATGTTAACTTCAGTGCCCACACTGTATTTATTTATGGTTATTTGTTAAATCAAGTACTGTTAGACATGAAATAGGAAGTGTTTAACATAAATGTTATGGCTACTCACCATTGTAGCTCGCTCCTGGTCAATGATACGAGCCTCTTCTTGCAGTGGAAAACTTGCAGCCAACAAACACCGTGGAACCTAAAGGAATGAAATTAAACATTAACATTTCGCCTCGACCAATTTTCACACGTACAACGCAACGCGGCTACACTTCTGCTATTACAAACGTAAATCTCCTTAAACACAATGAGTGTTACTTACCGTGTACGCTCTAGACGGTCCAGTTGCAAGCAGAAAATAAAGATATTTCTGTTGATAATCGTCGCTGCTCAGTGGCTCACGGCCATCGCGCCAACAGATTTGAATTTTGGCGGAGGTTCGGGCAATTACGTCATATCCGCGGCATTTGACTGCGACGTAATACCCGCTTATCTGAAACGGCAGTTAAAAGTAGAGTTACATCAAGTTTTCTTGGAACCTAAACGAATGAAAGAAAACTATCATTTGGCCACAACCAACATTCACAGATACAACACAACGTGCGGGGTTGAGGTTAAAGATTGAGTGAAGGGCCCTCGTTTTAAACTACTGTTTTGAAAAGGAGTGGGAACAAGTAAGACGTATTTAATTTATTTAATGGGAAGTAGTAAGACTTATTAAATTTATTTAATCTACTTTTCTTCCCAGGCAAAATTTGATGTGCTGCAATTCCAAATTTCCAAAGTGAATGAAGGAATGAAGTCCTTTAAATTATGATTTTGTATAAATACTAGGCATTAACACAAAATCGACGGCACAAAATGGGCAGACTTTACTTGTTTGAAAAGGACTGGTTACAAGACAGACTTTTTTAATTTATTTAATGGGAAGAAGACTTATTTAGTTTAATTGATCTATTTTTGTTCCCTGCCAAAATTCGATTTGCTGCAATTCCAAATTTCCAAAGTGAATGAAGGAAAGAAGTCGTTTAAATTATGATTTTGTTTAAATACTAGGCATAGACACAAAATCTACGGCACAAAATGGGCAGACTTTACTTGTTTGAAGAGGACTGGTTACAAGACAGACTTTTCAGATTTATTTAATGGGAAGAGGACTTATTTAGTTTATTTAATCTATTTTTGTTCCCTGGCAAAATTGGATTTGCTGAAATTGTATTTTGCCAAATCTCGATTTGAGACCTGATAGGAAGTATTAAACGCTTAGTTAAATCAATACAAGTTGGTAATAAGAGCGAGTAATGTTGGTTGAACCGATGAATGAAGGTTGAAAGCAATTTAAATTATGACTTTGTATAAATACTAGATATTAACAGAACATCTACTGCGCAAAATGGGCAGAGTTTACTTGTTTGAGAAGGAGTGGCTTATTCAAAACTAAGATTTATGTAATCTGTTTGTTCCCAGGCAAAATTGGATGTGATGCAATTCCAAATTTCACCACATGATGGTGCCCAATTTTGACTTCATAGGACATATTAAACACTTAGCTTGTTATTATGTTCAAGGTAATCAGATTTGTTTATCATTCTAATGGCCTCTTCAAAACTATTCTGGATTACTACTTTGGATCTATTCTACATTACTTGGCAACAACATACTCTGTAACAGATTAGGCAGTATAATCACATATGTTAACTTGAGAGTGCCCACACTCAATCTACTTATCGTGATGTGTTAAATCAATTACTGTTAGACATTATTTGTCTGATAATCTACCAAATCTTTGAATTGAAGAATTTGTGATTTAATTAATAGCTTGTTCAGGGTAATCAGACTTGTATATAATTCTAATGGCCTTCTTTTGAAAACTATTCTGAATTACAACTTTGGATCTTATATTACTTTGCAACAATCTACTCGGTGACAGATTAGGCAGTATAATCACATATGTTAACTTCAGTGCCCACACTGTATTTATTTATGGTTATTTGTTAAATCAAGTACTGTTAGACATGAAATAGGAAGTGTTTAACATAAATGTTATGGCTACTCACCATTGTAGCTCGCTCCTGGTCAATGATATGAGCCTCTTCTTGCAGTGGAAAACTTGCAGCCAACAAACACCGTGGAACCTAAAGGAATGAAATTAAACATTAACATTTCGCCCGGACCAACATTCACACGTACAACGCAACGCGGCTACACTTCTGCTATTACAAACGTAAATCTCCTTAAACACAACGAGTGTTACTTACCGTGTACGCTCTAGGCAAAATTGGATGTGATGCAATTCCAAATCTATCTGAAACGGCAGTTAAAAGTAGAGTTACATCAAGTTTTCTTTTTTAATCAACACAATCATTTACAACCGTTGACCAGAAAGAATCGTCGAAATTCGACGTCCCCCACAAACGCCACGCTCACTCGCTTTTCAGGGCAACAAAAGTACTTCTTTTTAAAAACGATGAGTTGTACTTACCGTGTACGCTCTGGACGGTCCAGTTGCAAGCAGAAAATAAAAATATTTCTCTTGTTAGTCGTATGTTACCATCCGCTGTGTCTTTGTGAACATCGCCGCCATTTTCCTACTTCCTGCTGCGAGCCACGCCCACGGATTTAAATTTGGGCGGAAGCTCTTTCCATTGGCGTCGTTTTCGCGTATAGCAAATCCGATTGGTTGGGAAGGGGGCACGGTTATGCAGCCGAGGAGTCCTGTGATCGGTGGGATGTAAAGTAGGCGTCGACGTCACGTCCGCGTCACGTGACCACGACGTGGCAGACGTCAAATAGCAACCGCTGTTTTGTTTAGTAGACTTACAGTTGTTATGCATTGACATAATGGCGCACACACCAAATAGATTTAAATAAATTAAATAATTCTTCTGCCCACTCTCTTTTAAACAAGTTAACTCTCCCCGCGGATTTGAATTCCGGCGAAAGTTACGCCCATCGACGTCACGTATGTCACGTGACCACGACGTGGCAGATGTCATATAGCAACCGCTGTTTTGTTTAGTAGATTTACAGTTGTTATGCATTGGCATAATGGTGTGCACTCAAAATAGATTTAAATAAATTAAATATTTCTTCTGCCTACTCCCTTTTAAACAAGTTAACTCTGCCCACGTCCATTGACGTCTTGTCTGCGTCACGTGACCACGACGTAGCGACGTCATATAGTAACCGCTGTTTTGACCAGTAGACTTAGTTATTGTGCGTTGACATAATGGCGCACTGGTTAGCATGGCCACCTCTTAAGCATGATGATGCGGGTTCGACGCCTGATCAATGTTAGCATGGAGTGAGCTGAAGTGCATGGCGCTGAAGATTTGAATCTTTGAAATGCGCTGAGGTCTGACATATCAGGCAGAATGGTTTGCCATCACGTTCAACAAAAAATAGAAACTTTCCCACTCTGATTAAAACGTCCTGTGTTCATCTACGTATTTTCGTTTTGCTGTGCATCTTTTCCCTGCCATTTCGAGAGCCCAATTGACACTCATAGTTTAAAGAAATGTGTTTGCCCATCCTACTTTGTGGAATTTCACCACATGCGCTTTTGACCAAAATACCAAATTGAACTCAAGTGAAGCCAACACGCACAACCCCCCCCCCCCCCACACACACACACAAATGTTGATATGAACATAAAAGAGCCGCATGCGGTTCGGGAGTTGCGGCTTGGCCAAACCTGTACTATACAACTTTATTTGTATAAAATTTTCACAACAGCTGTCACACAAACAAAGCGGGAAAAACCGAAGACGTGCGTGTTCCGCCCACGCTGGATTTATTTGCACCTTTGAAAAGACACCGTATTGCCGCAGATGTGGCAAAGAGTACTTTTGGGCATCTGAGACGGAAGGATGTCCAAAGCATCACGTCACCTGCTCTGGTAGGCATGGTGGTGGGACGTTGAGGTCAACCGCTTTGGGGTTGGCTGACTCTTTGATCGCAGGATGCCACACACTTGAAGACAGAAGCAGAAAAGCAGAGCTAAATGCAAAATGTACTCACCGGTGACTCCAATTTTTTTCCCCCCTGAAGAAACAGCTGGACGGGTGGCCCCGGCTGGCCAGTGGGACTCTTGTTATTCTGACCCTTTTTAGTGCGCGTTTGGGGCAACAACCGTTTTTTGTGGCGCTCTCTTCTGGTTCAAAAGTGCCCTGCATGTGAATTTGCTTTTCCTGCCTTCTGATTGGATGAGCGCCGGTGTGACGCGGTGCCTCTGTCACCGTGGCGGGGGGTATACGTTGGCATCGGAGCGTCTGCCAACGTCTGAGACCGGCTGGCAGTGTATCGGAGGTGTCGAGTGCGGTGCCGCTGGAGCTCACTCACCAGCTGGTGTTAGGGCCACAGAATGAAGGCCAAGGAGAAGAATAGAAAGAGAAACAGAAACTTCTCCTCCAATTGTTTGATTTGTCTCTTCTGAGCTTCGATGAATTCTTTCAGCTCTTTGTTCCTCTAGGACGGACAAATGGAAAGTGGCATTCAAAAGCCAGTAAGCGTGCAAGTAAGTGCCGGGCTGGCTTTGGGCCCTTACCTGTTGCGCGCTGTGCAGCAGATCCATTCTCTCTTGGAGGATGCAAGCGTCGCGCTCCCTCAACTCGCACATCAGGGCTCGCTTCCATTGGTCCACGGCGCTCCTAAGCTCTTCTCTCTGATCCGCCGTCAGCACGTCATTCACGCCAGCGTGGCTGGCTTTTTCGCCGTCCGTGGCGGGGCAGTCCCGCTGCGGTAGCGCCTCGTACAACATGGCCTCCAGCTCCAGGATCCTCTGGGCCGCAATCCTCGTCCATCAGTGGTCCGGCGGGAGATTTGAGGGCGGCTTACCTTATGAGCCTGGTCCATGGAACACTTCCTGAAGTCCAACTCTTCATCCAGGTAGCCCTTCTGCTTGCAGAACATATCCTAGCACAGCTCAAGGTCAGAATTGTTGGGGCACATTGCCGGAGTTCCCCTTGGCTGATGTCGCGTGTCTGTCTACCTTCTCACTTTCAATGTCCAACATCTTCTGTTGAAGTGCTGACTTGGTCACTTTGATGTATTCTAACCACTGAGGAAAGGCTGCTGTCACATAAGCAGAATGCGAGAGCGTGCGTGGACGTGCGCGTTACCTTCTCGGCTAGGGTGAGAAGGGTCCTGGCGTGAATCACGACCACCTGCTCCTCGTTGGTGAGATTCTGCAAGAGCCCAAAGGCACAGCGTCAACAAGCTTCTTTCAGCGCAAAGCCTTCCAAAAGTCACATTTGAGCCGCCGAGTCTCGTGGAGTGCGAACATAAGGAGTTCGACATACACTTACGGCGTTATAGCCCAGGATGTCCAGCTTCTTCATCAGATCACTGATGACGATGTCCGGGGGAAAGGCGCAAGGAGCAATGTAAGGTGTTCTGGGACCTCGGGTTAAGGTTAGGGTTGCGAGGGACGCCTTACGTACGCTCACGCCCTCGGCCTCGCAGTAGATCTGCAAAGGGCTGAGGCCGTCTGGGAAACGGACTTGCAGAAACTTCAAGACGGGGGAGCGCCACTCCCTCTCCTGAAAGGCAGAGGCATGCATCCGTCCGTCCGTCCGTCCGTCCGTCCGTCCGTCACATCTCTGGCCTCAACACGCTTGTGCGAGTCTTCCCACCTCCAGCTCCAGGATGCGGAACTCAAGCAGTTCGTTTTGGTCTCGGATATCCTGGATGTGCTCTTTCAGACGCGCTTCTTCCGCCTCCATCCGCCTGACCTGAAAAGACAGTCAGACCTCATCTGCGGGGCTTCCCGACAGGTGTGACGCCAAGCGACTCCGCCCAGCGCCTTTCTTTCCGTCACCTTTTCGGCCAACTGCTGATTGCTCTGACGCAGCAGCTGCTTCTCCTCCACCCACTTGACATTCTAGAAGAGACAAACGCGTGGACAGCTTTGGAATGTTGTGTCATTTTCATCCACAAATTCTTTGGTTGACTGGAAAATGACATTTGCTTTTCTCCGCATTTTCCCAGCCACGTTCGGGGGGGGTTGGTCCAGTAATGCCAGACGGATGAGTGACTGAAGAATGTAGCTATTTTGTCTGAGAAAAAGGTGTGCTCATTGATGAGCTTACCTGTCCTTGTTGCTTCAGCGCTGACTCCAGATCTGCTACTCTGCTTTGATAGTGACCCATTTCTACCATCAGCTTTTCTCTGGTCTGAAAGGAGGAGGAGGGAGGCTCCTCCTCCTCCTTTCAGACCAGAGAACACCCGAGGCTGGGTGAGAACGGGGAGGCTGCGACCCGGCCGGGGGTTGCGGGAAGGGGCGCCACCTTGATCTCCTTCTCGGCGTCGTAGTCCCCTTTCGCTGGTCTGGGCTAGCAGAGCGTAGGCTCGTTGCAGCGCTTGATATTCTTGCGTCAGCTGGCGGTAGCGAAGCTCCGCCTCTTCATGCACACACCAATGCAACACAGCACTAGTACCAGAATCAGTCAGACCGGCGACAAAGCACCCGCGACGCAAAGACGAGTCCGATTCCAGGCTGAAGAGGAATGTTTGGTGCCAATACGCTGGCAGAAATGGCGGGCTACCTCTTCGGGTTCCGTGTCGGGGGTTCTGTCGGTGTGAAAAGACAAGGACGATCCGTCCGAGTCCACCAACACGTCTTCGTCGTAGCCGTAAAATGTTTCGATGACCTGCGGGCGCGGAAGCAAACATCTCTCTGAACAAACTGAAGCGACACCTCACGATGAATCGACGAGAGGAACGATAGCGAGAAAAAGGCCATTTCATCTTGCGCAACACCAAGCAGCCGCAAACAAACAGACTCACCTTGCAGGACCTCACGCTTTGTTCCTCCTCAGAGATTCTCGACGTCGGTATCGTAGCAGCAAATCTCTCTCCTGTCGACACAAATAATCCGCCTTTGAGATTCTTTGGATGCAAAGGGAACGAACGGCTCCGGCGCAGAAACAAACGCGACTCACAATGACATTTCTGACATGAGCTCCTGTCTCCAGAGCCTGAAAAACACGTCACCGGCGATGATTGGAGGGACGCTCGTCTTTTCCAAAAGTGACAACTACAGGGTGTGTCAGGGTTTTCCAGATTATCTTTATCGTATCATTGTGTTGCTTTGACTTTGACTGCGACCTGTAATAAATAATATTATTTATCCCTTATTTATCCCTATCGCTTATCCCTTCCTACACAAAGTCGTAAAACACCCCTTGCTATGTTTTGACTAGAGGTCAAGGGCTTCCTCTATTCAATCCACTCTTACACCCACCCTGTTTCTCTTAATTAAAATGCTCGTGCAGGAGCCGAGAGTCAGACTTCATTCGTACAACGGATGGACTCTCCACCTGCAGGTGTCCAAAAGAACTTACTTGTCTCCCGTGTGGTTCTTGCAAAATAAGTTGGAGCGAGCGCAACTCTAACAGGGTGCATTTTGCCACTAGCTGCCTACGGACAATGACGTCGCGCTCGCGGCTCATGGTTGACGGGCTGAGCAGCCGGGCAAGTCCGTCGTTTTCAGCGCACAGCGAGTGGCAAAGGCGCTGACAAAACGGGAGCTTTGAGCTGCTGAAAACGGCAAAACAAGTCTAAAGCGTGTTCAAACGCGTGCGCACAATGCTCCTGCTTGAAAGGTCGGAATTTAAGGGGCCAATTTTTTGGATGGCGGCCGCCGGCCAAGCTTTGGACGGAAAAGGTTTCCTGGCGACAGCGAGCGAGCGCGGCGCTGCCGTACGTGCACCGAGTCGCCTGCCTGAAGACCTTGGACAAGTCGTCGATGATGTGCCGCTGCTCCACAACTTGAAGGAACTCCATTTCACCGTCCTGCTGGCCGCAACCGCGGTCCAGGTCATTGAGCGAACTAGGCCTTCTCTGTGGAACACAAATGCAGTGGACTCTGTTGGCACGCCGCCGTTGTCCGCGTCGACTTACCAAGCTTGCCATCTCCTCGTTCTCCTGGGTGACAAAGCGCACTTTGTTTTCAAGGCGACACAGCACCAGCGAGAGTTCTTCATTCTTCCTGCTCAGGCGTTTGTTTTTGTACAGGAGTGGCAGAAACTGGCTTTCTGTTTCTCTCAGTCGCTTTAGCTGCAAGCATGAAGTGCGGGATGTGAAAGACGCACAACACGCGGGCCAGAACGTATCCATTCCTTTTGCATCGGTTTGAACGGAATCGTGGCTTTGGCTCCCAATAAAAGACATCTACCAGGCAACCGACTCGCCGCGCCGCTCAACTAATAAGCAAGCGCAATGGGTGCCTCGCTGGATGGCGCGCATCAAACGTAGCGCAAACCTTCAAGCGTGCCGTCAATAAATTACCAGTTCATTGCGCTCTTCAGAAAGCAGGGCGTTTCGATCCTCCAGTTTCCTGATGACTGCGCTGAGCTCAGCGATTTTCAGATGAAACCGTCGCGTGTCCCGATCCTCCTGAGACTGAAAACGCCCCGCAACACACACACACAAGCACTCGTTCAAAGTTCAAAACTGTTTTTGTGCTACCTTCCTCCAGCAACGAACTAAGTCATGCGTACTGCAAGTGTGTGATGAGGTGGCTTACGCAATGAAGAGGATTGCTAGTAGCGGCGTTGACCCCACTTCCAGGGTAGTTTAGGCCCGCCCTTTGGGAATCCCTCAGGGCAGCGATCTGCTGCTCGGCAGCCTGAGTCTGCAGCTGAAGGCGGTGGACGTGGCCGGCCCCAGGGCTTCATCCAAAACACTAACCGCTCTGTCTTTCAGCTTGATCTCATCCGTCTGGATGTACAAACGGGGAGCGCTCAGGCAGGCGGGCAAACTCATTTGCCAGAATTGTGACAAAAACAAAGAGAGCAACCGGCCAATTTTTTTCTTGAATCGACTAGAACACCTTTGCTGTGACAAAAGCGAAGCGAGCAACCGGACATTTTCTTCTTGTGAAATAGAATAGAATAGAATGCCTTAGGTGTCATTGCACTGCAGGTATACAACGAAATTGGGAACATAGCCACGCACCGCGCATCTGATCAGTCCTACCAGTCGGCGGATCTCCCTCTCGCAGTCTCTCTTGGTTCGGCTCAGCTCCTCCCGATGCTGGTGATGAGCCGATCGGAGCTCGGCCGCTCGGGACTGCCAGGCCTGCTGGGCCGCTGCCAGGGCTTCTTCCGCGCTCCTGGTGGAGGCGACACCGCTCGGTCTCCCGACACCGCCGCGTCTCCTCCACCTCCGCCAGCAAAGCGCCCCCCCCTCCTCACCTGAGCAGACATTGCGCCACACCGGGCCGTTGAGACCGCAACGGAGCGCCGCGACGCTTACTGGGGACAAGCTACACAATACGGTAGCGGCCGCATCGAAGCCCGACGTGGCGTGCGGATAGTCAGACACGGATAGAGCGGATCACCTTGTCCATGGAGCCGTCCCTCAGGCTGAGGACCAAGGCATTCAGTCGCTGGATCTCTCCATCTTTGATTTTGATCACTCTCATCAGCTCCATTTCATGCTGCCGCAGTAATGTCTCCCTGGTAATGGCTAACTCTTTCTGCTTCTCCTCATGGAGTTTGCTTTTGAGTTCCGTCATGGCGGCGGTGGCACGGTGGTGCTCCGCCCGCAGGTCCTGACTTCTCTCTCTCTCCAGACAGCTGACCTGACATGACTTAGACTTAGACAAACTTTATTGTCATCTTGTCTGCACATGGTGCATACAAAACGAAATTCCGTTGCATACGTCTTACAACAAAGTAGTGATATTGCAGTTGAATAGAAGTAACATATCCTATGAAAATATATATATATACATATATACTATATATATATATATATATATATATATTAAAAATAAGTATAAAGTGCAGCAGTGATAATTATGCAATAGTGCAAGTAGGCAAAACAGTATTCAAGAGTGTGCAGAGGAATGCTAAACCATGTATTAAACTTCTATTTAAAGGGTTTATACAAGTTCAGTAAAGTTGGTAGTGCGAGATAGTGCAAGATAGAGGTCCGTAGTGTCATAAAGTACAGTTCTGTGAATGTGTGATGCAGAGTTCAGTTTAGAGCTCAACAGTTCTAGTGTTCAACAGTCTGATGACAGCAGGGAAAAAGCTGTTGCAGAACCTGGTGGACCTGCAGCGGATGCTGCAAACCTCTTCCCAGAGGGCAGCAGGGAGAACAGTCCATGGTGGGGGTGTGATGGGTCATTGATGATGTTACGGGCACGGGACATGCAGCGCTGAGATGAAATGTCCTGAATGGAGGGAAGAGGAGCCCCTATGATCCTCTCTGCTGTCCTCACCACTCTCCTCACGTTCTTCCAATCGGAGGCGGTGCAGCCTCCACACCACACAGAGAGACAGCTTGTCAGAATGCTCTCTATGGTGCTCCTGTAGAACGTCCTCATGATGGGTGGGGGCAGGTGGGCTCTCCTCATCCTCCGCAGGAAGTACAAGCGCTTCTGTGCCCTCTTGACCAGTGCCGTAGTGTTCATAGTCCAGGTGAGGTCTTCTGTGATGTGGACCCCCAGGAATTTGGTGGTGCTGACCACCTCCACAGCTGAGCTGTTGATGATCAGTGGAGCGTGGTGAGGCTGTTTTTTCCTGAAGTCGACGATGATCTCCTTCATCTTCTCCTCATTCAGGATCAGGCTGTTTTCTCTGCACCAGCCCACCAGCTGCTCCACCTCCTCTCTGTAGTCCAGGTCGTTGTTGTCTCTGATGAGCCCCACCACCGTTGTGTCGTCTGCTGACTTCACGATGTGATTGGTGGTGAACCTGAGGACGCAGTCGTGTGTCATCAGGGTGCACAGCAGGGGGCTCAGGACGCAGCCCTGAAGGGAGCCTGTGCTGAGGGTGATGACATCAGAGGTGTTCTGTCCGACCCGGACTGACTGAGGTCTGTTGGTGAGGAAGTCTAGCAGCCAGTTGCGAAGGGGGGTGTTGAAGCCCAGGTGTTCCAATTTTCCTACCAGATGCTGTGGGATGATGGTGTTAAACGCTGAGCTGAAGTCCAGGAACAGCCTCCGCACATGGGTGTTCTTCTCCTCCAGGTGAGCCAGGCTCAGGTGAAGAACGGAGGAGATGGCGTCCTGAGTGGAGCGGTTTTGCCGGTCGGCAAACTGGAACGGGTCAAATAATAGGGGGAGTCTGGAAACGATGTGACCTTTAAGCAGCCTTTCGAAGCACTTCATCATAACCGGAGTCAGTGCAACAGGCCGGTAATCATTAAATGAGGTGATTTGAGGTTTCTTCGGCACCGGAATGATGGAGGCAGTCTTAAAGCACGCCGGCACTGTGGCTTGGCCCAGCGAGGTGTTAAAAATGTCTGTGATGACCCCAGCCAGATGACTTGCACATTCCCTGAACACACGCCCAGGAATGTTGTCGGGGCCAGGGGCCTTACAGGGGTTGACTCTCCTCAGGGTCTTCAACACATCGGCGGAGTCAAGGCAGAGTACCTCCTCTTCCTGATGGGGGACAGTTTTAACTGCTGGAGTGCCGTTTAGTGCCTCGAACCTCCCAAAGAAGTTATTTAGACCATTTAGAAAGTCAGCATCAACTACACCCACCGGGGGGGGGGAGGGTGAGTTGTAGTCTGTAATCGCCCGTATGCCTTGCCACATACTCCTGATGTTTTTGACGTCGTGGAAACGATCCTGAAATTTTCGACTGCGGTCTCGCTTCGCTATCCTGATGGCACGGTTCAAGTTGGCTCTCGCTGTCCTCAGTGTCTCCTTGTCGCCAGACTTGAAGGCAGAGTTCCGCGCTCGTAGCGTTTGACGTACCTCCTCAGTCATCCAGGGTCGTTGGTTGCCCCGGGTGATGATATTCTTAGTGGTGCTGACGTCCTCGGTGCATTTGTTGATGTAGGCTGACACAGTCATGGCACACGCATGTCTAATCTACATCGGGAAAACTGGGAGGGAGGGAGGCAGGCAGGGAGGCAGGCAGGGAGGCAGGCAGGGAGGCAGGCAGTGTCTGTCTGTTGAGGTTTTCACCTTGTTCTTCTCCTGCTGAAGTTCTAACTGGACGTCCATCAGTTTGGTTCTCAGCTCGTCATTGGCGGCCTGAAGGGCGTCCGTTCGCTCCGCCTTGGCCCGCCCTGCCGGAGCTCGTTTGGACATCTCTTACTCGAGTCTCGCCCGGTCGTCAGTCAGAGATCACAACATTTGTACCTGGAGAGCACAAACGCAGCGCTGTTTTCCACTGGCTTCGAACTCAACTTCAATCGGTACCGTAACTTACAACATCATAAACATAGAACTAGCTTGACTTATTCATTGAATAAATGCATTTGGTTCTTCAAAACTGCATCACGCAACATAGCGTGACCGAGACGGCCGTTATCCACCTGCGTGAAGTTATTTGGTGAAATGAATGAGATGTTTAAGACACCATCGTTCTGTCTCTATGTAGATGAAGGGAAATAATCGATTGCTGAAGGTCCAAAGGTGTTGTGATAAACAAATAAACATATTAGTGATTAGTGACATATTTGTGATAAACATATTAGGCAGGATAATCACATATGTTAACGTGACTGCCCACACTGTATTTATTTATGGTTATTTGTTAAATCGAGTACTGTTAGACATGAAATAGGAAGTGTTTAACATAAATGGAAGACGAAAGGGGTACTCACCATTGTAGCTCCTGCTGGTCAATGATACGAGCCTCTTCTTGCAGTGGAAAACATACAGCCAACAAACACCGTGGAACCTAAAGGAATGAAATTAAACATTAACATTTAGCCTCAACCAACATTCACAGATACAACGCAACGCAAACTACACAAACGTAAATCTTTTTAAACACAATGAGTTGTACTTACCGTGTACGCTCTAGACGGTCCACTTGCAAGCAGAAAATAAAGATATTTCTGTTGATAATCGTCGTGTTTGTATCCGGTGTCTCGCTCAAGGCCATTGCGCCCACAGATTTGAATTTTGGCGAGAGTTCAGCCTATTGACGTCATTTCCGCGGTGTAATACCCGCATATCTGAAACGGCAAAGTTAAGAGTAGAGTTAAATAAAGTTTTTAGTCAACGCAATAATTTACAACCGTTGACCAGTCGAAATAATCGTCGAAATTTGGCGTCTGTGGCTGGAAGCAGACGCCGAGTTCGACATTCCTCCCAAACGCCACACTCCCTCGCTTTTCAGGGCTAAAAAAAAAACAGTTGTAATTACCTTGTACGCTCTAGACGGTCAAGTTGCAAGCTGAAAACAAAAATATTTGCCTTGTTAGTCATCGTGTTACTAACCGCTGTGTCTTGTTTGCCAGAACTGCCGCTTTCCTACTTCCTGTTGCAAGCCACGCCCACGGATTATAATTTTGCCGTGAGTTCCGCCTATTGACGTCATGTCCGCGTCACATGACTGCGACGTAATATTATCTAAAACTGTTTGTGCGGTATTGTGTTGTTCTGTGCGGTATTGTGTTATTCTGTGCGGCGTCGTGTTGTTCTGTGCGGCGTCGTGTTGTTCAGTGCGACGTCGTGTTGTTCAGTGCGGCATGGTGTTGTTCAGTGCGGCATGGTGTTGTTCAGTGCGGCATGGTGTTGTTCAGTGCGGCATAATGTTGTTCAGTGCGGCATAATGTTGTTCAGTGCGGCATGGTGTTGTTCAGTGCGGCATGGTGTTGTTCAGTGCGGCATGGTGTTGTTCAGTGCGGCATAATGTTGTTCAGTGCGCCATAATGTTGTTCAGTGCGGCATGGTGTTGTTCAGTGCGGGATGGTGTTGTTCAGTGCAGGATGGTGTTGTTCAGTGCGGCATGGTGTTGTTCAATGCGGCATGGTGTTGTTCAGTGCGGGATGGTGTTGTTCAGTGCGGCATGGTGTTGTTCAGTGCGGCATAATGTTGTTCAGTGCGGCATGGTGTTGTTCAGTGCGGCATGGTGTTGTTCAGTGCGGCATGGTGTTGTTCAGTGCGGCATGGTGTTGTTCAGTGCGGAATGGTGTTGTTCAGTGCGGCATGGTGTTGTTCAGTGCGGCATGGTGTTGTTCAGTGCGGCATGGTGTTGTTCAGTGCGGGGTGGTGTTGTTCAGTGCGGGATGGTGTTGTTCAGTGCGGCATGGTGTTGTTCAATGCGGCATGGTGTTGTTCAGTGCGGGATGGTGTTGTTCAATGCGGGATCGTGTTGTTCAGTGCGGCATAATGTTGTTCAGTGCAGCATGGTGTTGTTCAGTGCGGCATGGTGTTGTTCAGTGCGACATAATGTTGTTTAGTGCGGCATAATGTTGTTCAGTAAGGCATAATGTTGTTCAGTGCGGCATGGTGTTGTTCAGTGCGGCATGGTGTTGTTCAGTGCGGCATGGTGTTGTTCAGTGCAGGATGGTGTTGTTCAGTGCGGCATGGTGTTGTTCAATGCGGCATGGTGTTGTTCAGTGCGGGATGGTGTTGTTCAGTGCAGGATGGTGTTGTTCAGTGCGGCATGGTGTTGTTCACTGTGGAATGGTGTTGTTCAGTGCGGCATGGTGTTGTTCAGTGCGGCATGGTGTTGTTCAGTGCAGGATGGTGTTGTTCGATGCGGGATCGTGTTGTTCAGTGCGGCATGGTGTTGTTCAGTGCGGCATGGTGTTGTTCAGTGCGGCATAATGTTGTTCAGTGCGGCATGGTGTTGTTCAGTGCGGCATGGTGTTGTTCAGTGCGGCATGGTGTTGTTCAGTGCGGCATGGTGTTGTTCAGTGCGGCATAATGTTGTCCAGTGCGCCATAATGTTGTTCAGTGCAGGATGGTGTTGTTTAGTGCGGGATGGTGTTGTTCAGTGCAGGATGGTGTTGTTCAGTGCGGCATGGTGTTGTTCAATGCGGCATGGTGTTGTTCAGTGCGGGATGGTGTTGTTCAGTGCGGCATGGTGTTGTTCAATGCAGGATCGTGTTGTTCAGTGCAGCATAATGTTGTTCAGTGCAGCATGGTGTTGTTCAGTGCGGCATAATGTTGTCCAGTGCGCCATAATGTTGTTCAGTGCGGCATGGTGTTGTTTAGTGCGGGATGGTGTTGTTCAGTGCAGGATGGTGTTGTTCAGTGCGGCATGGTGTTGTTCAATGCGGCATGGTGTTGTTCAGTGCGGGATGGTGTTGTTAAGTGCGGCATGGTGTTGTTCAGTGCGGCATAATGTTGTTCAGTGCGGCATGGTGTTGTTCAGTGCGGCATGGTGTTGTTCAGTGCGGCATGGTGTTGTTCAGTGCGGCATGGTGTTGTTCAGTGCGGCATGGTGTTGTTCAGTGCGGCATGGTGTTGTTCAGTGCGGCATGGTGTTGTTCAGTGCGGAATGGTGTTGTTCAGTGCGGCATGGTGTTGTTCAGTGCGGGATGGTGTTGTTCAATGCGGGATCGTGTTGTTCAGTGCGGGGTGGTGTTGTTCAGTGCGGGATGGTGTTGTTCAGTGCAGGATGGTGTTGTTCAGTGCGGCATGGTGTTGTTCAATGCAGGATCGTGTTGTTCAGTGCAGCATAATGTTGTTCAGTGCAGCATGGTGTTGTTCAGTGCGGCATGGTGTTGTTCAATGCGGCATGGTGTTGTTCAGTGCGGGATGGTGTTGTTCAGTGCGGCATGGTGTTTTTCAGTGCGGCATAATGTTGTTCAGTGCGGCATGGTGTTGTTCAGTGCGGCATGGTGTTGTTCAGTGCAGGATGGTGTTGTTCAGTGCGGCATGGTGTTGTTCAATGCAGGATCGTGTTTTTCAGTGCAGCATAATGTTGTTCAGTGCAGGATGGTGTTGTTCAGTGCGGCATGGTGTTGTTCAATGCAGGATCGTGTTTTTCAGTGCAGCATAATGTTGTTCAGTGCAGCATGGTGTTGTTCAGTGCGGCATAATGTTGTCCAGTGCGGCATGGTGTTGTTTAGTGCGGGATGGTGTTGTTCAGTGCAGGATGGTGTTGTTCAGTGCGGCATGGTGTTGTTCAATGCGGCATGGTGTTGTTCAGTGCGGGATGGTGTTGTTCAGTGCGGCATGGTGTTGTTCAGTGCGGCATAATGTTGTTCAGTGCGGCATGGTGTTGTTCAGTGCGGCATGGTGTTGTTCAGTGCGGCATGGTGTTGTTCAGTGCGGCATGGTGTTGTTCAGTGCGGAATGGTGTTGTTCAGTGCGGCATGGTGTTGTTCAGTGCGGGATGGTGTTGTTCAATGCGGGATCATGTTGTTCAGTGCGGGGTGGTGTTGTTCAGTGCAGGATGGTGTTGTTCAGTGCAGGATGGTGTTGTTCAGTGCGGCATGGTGTTGTTCAATGCAGGATCGTGTTGTTCAGTGCAGCATAATGTTGTTCAGTGCAGCATGGTGTTGTTCAGTGCGGCATGGTGTTGTTCAATGCGGCATGGTGTTGTTCAGTGCGGGATGGTGTTGTTCAGTGCGGCATGGTGTTTTTCAGTGCGGCATAATGTTGTTCAGTGCGGCATGGTGTTGTTCAGTGCGGCATGGTGTTGTTCAGTGCAGGATGGTGTTGTTCAGTGCGGCATGGTGTTGTCCAATGCAGGATCGTGTTGTTCAGTGCAGCATAATGTTGTTCAGTGCAGCATGGTGTTGTTCAGTGCGGCATGGTGTTGTTCAATGCGGCATGGTGTTGTTCACTGCGGGATGGTGTTGTTCAATGCGGGATCGTGTTGTTCAGTGCGGCATAATGTTGTTCAGTGCAGCATGGTGTTGTTCAGTGCGGCATGGTGTTGTTCAGTGCGACATAATGTTGTTTAGTGCGGCATAATGTTGTTCAGTGCGGCATAATGTTGTTCAGTGCGGCATGGTGTTGTTCAGTGCGGCATGGTGTTGTTCAGTGCGGCATGGTGTTGTTCAGTGCAGGATGGTGTTGTTCAGTGCGGCATGGTGTTGTTTAATGCGGCATGGTGTTGTTCAGTGCGGGATGGTGTTGTTCAGTGCAGGATGGTGTTGTTCAGTGCGGCATGGTGTTGTTCAGTGCGGCATAATGTTGTTCAGTGCGGCATAATGTTGTTCAGTGCGGCATAATGTTGTTCAGTGCGGCATAATGTTGTTCAGTGCGGGATGGTGTTGTTCATTGCGGCATGGTGTTGTTCAGTGCGGCATGGTGTTGTTCAGTGCGGCATGGTGTTGTTCAGTGCGGGATGGTGTTGTTCAGTGCAGGATGGTGTTGTTCAGTGCGGCATGGTGTTGTTCAGTGCGGCATGGTGTTGTTCATTTCGGCATAATGTTGTTCAGTGCGGCATAATGTTGTTTAGTGCGGCATGGTGTTGTTCAGTGCGGGATGGTGTTGTTCAGTGCGTTATAATGTTGTTCAGTGCGGCATGGTGTTGTTCAGTGCGGCATGGTGTTGTTCAGTGCGGCATGGTGTTGTTCAGTGCGGCATAATGTTGTTCAGTGCGGCATAATGTTGTTCAGTGCGGCATGGTGTTGTTCAGTGCGGGATGGTGTTGTTCAGTGCGGGATGGTGTTGTTCAGTGCGGCATGGTGTTCAATGCGGAATGGTGTTGTTCAGTGCAGGATGGTGTTGTTCAGTGCGGCATGGTGTTGTTCAGTGCGGCATAATGTTGTTCAGTGCGGCATGGTGTTGTTCAGTGCGGCACGGTGTTGTTCAGTGCGGCATGGTGTTGTTCAGTGCGGCATAATGTTGTTCAGTGCGGCATGGTGTTGTTCAGTGCGGCATGGTGTTGTTCAGTGCGGCATAATGTTCAGTGCGGCATAATGTTGTTCAGTGCGGCATGGTGTTGTTCAGTGCGGGATGGTGTTGTTCAGTGCAGGATGGTGTTGTTCAGTGCGGCATGGTGTTCAGTGCGGGATGGTGTCTTTCAGTGCGGCATGGTGTCGTTCAGTGCGGCATGGTGTCTTTCAGTGCGGCATGGTGTCGTTCAGTGAGGCATGGTGTTGTTCAGTGCGGCATGGTGTTGTTTAGTGCGGCATGGTGTTGTTCAGTGCGGGATGGTGTTGTTCAGTGTGGCATGGTGTTCAGTGCGGCATGGTGTTGTTCAGTGCGGTATCGTGTTGTTCAGTGCGGTATCGTGTTTCTCAGTGCGGTATCGTGTTGTTCAGTGCAGTATCGTTGTGTTGTTCGTATTGTGTTTAACACTTAGCCTCTAACACTTAGCCTCTAGCATCTAGAAGGTAAATAAATAGGAAGGAAGGACTCACCGGTGACGTCTTCGCCCACGTCCAAGCGTTGTACTTTGTATTTTCATCCTTCTGACAGTGGAAAACATAGCCAACAAACACCGTGGAACCTAAACGAATGAAAGAAAACTATCATTTGGCCACAACCAACATTCACAGATACAACACAATGTGACGTGCGGGGTTGAGGTTAAAGGTTGAGTGAAGGGCCCTCGTTTTAAACTACTTTTTTGAAAAGGATTGGGAACAAGTAAGACGTATTTAATTTATTTAATGGGAAGTAGTAAGAGCTATTGAATTTAATCTATGTATTATATTCTATTGTATTGTATTCTGTTGTATTCTTTTGGATTGTATTCACACTAACCCCACTAAAACTTCAGCCCACAAAAACTCGCCTCTGGCGCCTAGCCTCTGGCACTTAGCCTCTAACACTTAGCCTTTAACACTTAGCCTTTAACACTTAGCCTTTAACACTTAGCCTAGAAGGTGAATAAATAGGGTTAAAGGTTGAGTGAAGGGACCTCGTTTTAAACTACTTTTTTGTAAAGGAGTGGGAACAAGTAAGACGTATTTAATTTATTTAATGGGAAGTAGTAAGACTTATTAAATTTATTTAATCTACTTTTCTTCCCAGGCAAAATTTGATGTGCTGCAATTCCAAATTTCCAAAGTGAATGAAGGAATGAAGTCCTTTAAATTATGATTTTGTATAAATACTAGGCATTAACACAAAATCGACGGCACAAAATGGGCAGACTTTACTTGTTTGAAAAGGACTGGTTACAAGACAGACTTTTTTAATTTATTTAATGGGAAGAAGACTTATTTAGTTTAATTGATCTATTTTTGTTCCCTGGCAAAATTCGATTTGCTGCAATTCCAAATTTCCAAAGTGAATGAAGGAAAGAAGTCGTTTAAATTATGATTTTGTTTAAATACTAGGCATAGACACAAAATCTACGGCACAAAATGGGCAGACTTTACTTGTTTGAAGAGGACTGGTTACAAGACAGACTTTTCTGATTTATTTAATGGGAAGAAGACTTATTTAGTTTATTTAATCTATTTTTGTTCCCTGGCAAAATTGGATTTGCTGAAATTGTATTTTGCCAAATCTTGCCTTGAGACCTGATAGGAAGTATTAAACGCTTAGTTAAATCAATACAAGTTGGTAATAAGAGCGAGTAATGTTGGTTGAACCGATGAATGAAGGTTGAAAGCAATTTAAATTATGACTTTGTATAAATACTAGATATTAACAGAACATCTACTGCGCGAAATGGGCAGAGTTTACTTGTTTGAGAAGGAGTGGCTTATTCAAAACTAAGATTTATTTAATCTGTTTGTTCCCAGGCAAAATTGGATGTGATGCAATTCCAAATTTCACCACATGATGGTGCCCAATTTTGACTTCATAGGACATATTAAACACTTAGCTTGTTATTATGTTCAAGGTAATCAGATTTGTTTATTATTCTAATGGCCTCTTCAAAACTATTCTGGATTACTACTTTGGATCTATTCTACATTACTTGGCAACAACATACTCTGTAACAGATTAGGCAGTATAATCATATCTGTTAACTTGAGAGTGCCCACACTCAATCTACTTATCGTGATGTGTTAAATCAATTACTGTTAGACATTATTTGTCTGATAATCTACCAAATCTTTGAATTGAAGAATTTGTGATTTAATTAATAGCTTGTTGTTATGTTAAGGGTAATCAGACTTGTATATAATTCTAATGGCCTTCTTTTGAAAACTATTCTGAATTACAACTTTGGATCTTATATTACTTTGCAACAATCTACTCCGTGACAGATTAGGCAGTATAATCACATATGTTAACTTCAGTGCCCACACTGTATTTATTTATGGTTATTTGTTAAATCAAGTACTGTTAGACATGAAATAGGAAGTGTTTAACATAAATGTTATGGCTACTCACCATTGTAGCTCGCTCCTGGTCAATGATACGAGCCTCTTCTTGCAGTGGAAAACTTGCAGCCAACAAACACCGTGGAACCTAAAGGAATGAAATTAAACATTAACATTTCGCCTCGACCAATTTTCACACGTACAACGCAACGCGGCTACACTTCTGCTATTACAAACGTAAATCTCCTTAAACACAATGAGTGTTACTTACCGTGTACGCTCTAGACGGTCCAGTTGCAAGCAGAAAATAAAGATATTTCTGTTGATAATCGTCGCTGCTCAGTGGCTCACGGCCATCGCGCCAACAGATTTGAATTTTGTCGGAGGTTCGGGCAATTACGTCATATCCACGGCACATGACTGCGACGTAATACCCGCTTATCTGAAACGGCAGTTAAAAGTAGAGTTACATCAAGTTTTCTTGGAACCTAAACGAATGAAAGAAAACTATCATTTGGCCACAACCAACATTCACAGATACAACACAACGTGCGGGGTTGGGGTTAAAGATTGAGTGAAGGGCCCTCGTTTTAAACTACTGTTTTGAAAAGGAGTGGGAACAAGTAAGACGTATTTAATTTATTTAATGGGAAGTAGTAAGACTTATTAAATTTATTTAATCTACTTTTCTTCCCAGGCAAAATTTGATGTGCTGCAATTCCAAATTTCCAAAGTGAATGAAGGAATGAAGTCCTTTAAATTATGATTTTGTATAAATACTAGGCATTAACACAAAATCGACGGCACAAAATGGGCAGACTTTACTTGTTTGAAAAGGACTGGTTACAAGACAGACTTTTTTAATTTATTTAATGGGAAGAAGACTTATTTAGTTTAATTGATCTATTTTTGTTCCCTGCCAAAATTCGATTTGCTGCAATTCCAAATTTCCAAAGTGAATGAAGGAAAGAAGTCGTTTAAATTATGATTTTGTTTAAATACTAGGCATAGACACAAAATCTACGGCACAAAATGGGCAGACTTTACTTGTTTGAAGAGGACTGGTTACAAGACAGACTTTTCTGATTTATTTAATGGGAAGAGGACTTATTTAGTTTATTTAATCTATTTTTGTTCCCTGGCAAAATTGGATTTGCTGAAATTGTATTTTGCCAAATCTCGATTTGAGACCTGATAGGAAGTATTAAACGCTTAGTTAAATCAATACAAGTTGGTAATAAGAGCGAGTAATGTTGGTTGAACCGATGAATGAAGGTTGAAAGCAATTTAAATTATGACTTTGTATAAATACTAGATATTAACAGAACATCTACTGCGCAAAATGGGCAGAGTTTACTTGTTTGAGAAGGAGTGGCTTATTCAAAACTAAGATTTATGTAATCTGTTTGTTCCCAGGCAAAATTGGATGTGATGCAATTCCAAATTTCACCACATGATGGTGCCCAATTTTGACTTCATAGGACATATTAAACACTTAGCTTGTTATTATGTTCAAGGTAATCAGATTTGTTTATCATTCTAATGGCCTCTTCAAAACTATTCTGGATTACTACTTTGGATCTATTCTACATTACTTGGCAACAACATACTCTGTAACAGATTAGGCAGTATAATCACATATGTTAACTTGAGAGTGCCCACACTCAATCTACTTATCGTGATGTGTTAAATCAATTACTGTTAGACATTATTTGTCTGATAATCTACCAAATCTTTGAATTGAAGAATTTGTGATTTAATTAATAGCTTGTTCAGGGTAATCAGACTTGTATATAATTCTAATGGCCTTCTTTTGAAAACTATTCTGAATTACAACTTTGGATCTTATATTACTTTGCAACAATCTACTCCGTGACAGATTAGGCAGTATAATCACATATGTTAACTTCAGTGCCCACACTGTATTTATTTATGGTTATTTGTTAAATCAAGTACTGTTAGACATGAAATAGGAAGTGTTTAACATAAATGTTATGGCTACTCACCATTGTAGCTCGCTCCTGGTCAATGATACGAGCCTCTTCTTGCAGTGGAAAACTTGCAGCCAACAAACACCGTGGAACCTAAAGGAATGAAATTAAACATTAACATTTCGCCTCGACCAATTTTCACACGTACAACGCAACGCGGCTACACTTCTGCTATTACAAACGTAAATCTCCTTAAACACAATGAGTGTTACTTACCGTGTACGCTCTAGACGGTCCAGTTGCAAGCAGAAAATAAAGATATTTCTGTTGATAATCGTCGCTGCTCAGTGGCTCACGGCCATCGCGCCAACAGATTTGAATTTTGGCGGAGGTTCGGGCAATTACGTCATATCCGCGGCATTTGACTGCGACGTAATACCCGCTTATCTGAAACGGCAGTTAAAAGTAGAGTTACATCAAGTTTTCTTGGAACCTAAACGAATGAAAGAAAACTATCATTTGGCCACAACCAACATTCACAGATACAACACAACGTGCGGGGTTGAGGTTAAAGATTGAGTGAAGGGCCCTCGTTTTAAACTACTGTTTTGAAAAGGAGTGGGAACAAGTAAGACGTATTTAATTTATTTAATGGGAAGTAGTAAGACTTATTAAATTTATTTAATCTACTTTTCTTCCCAGGCAAAATTTGATGTGCTGCAATTCCAAATTTCCAAAGTGAATGAAGGAATGAAGTCCTTTAAATTATGATTTTGTATAAATACTAGGCATTAACACAAAATCGACGGCACAAAATGGGCAGACTTTACTTGTTTGAAAAGGACTGGTTACAAGACAGACTTTTTTAATTTATTTAATGGGAAGAAGACTTATTTAGTTTAATTGATCTATTTTTGTTCCCTGCCAAAATTCGATTTGCTGCAATTCCAAATTTCCAAAGTGAATGAAGGAAAGAAGTCGTTTAAATTATGATTTTGTTTAAATACTAGGCATAGACACAAAATCTACGGCACAAAATGGGCAGACTTTACTTGTTTGAAGAGGACTGGTTACAAGACAGACTTTTCAGATTTATTTAATGGGAAGAGGACTTATTTAGTTTATTTAATCTATTTTTGTTCCCTGGCAAAATTGGATTTGCTGAAATTGTATTTTGCCAAATCTCGATTTGAGACCTGATAGGAAGTATTAAACGCTTAGTTAAATCAATACAAGTTGGTAATAAGAGCGAGTAATGTTGGTTGAACCGATGAATGAAGGTTGAAAGCAATTTAAATTATGACTTTGTATAAATACTAGATATTAACAGAACATCTACTGCGCAAAATGGGCAGAGTTTACTTGTTTGAGAAGGAGTGGCTTATTCAAAACTAAGATTTATGTAATCTGTTTGTTCCCAGGCAAAATTGGATGTGATGCAATTCCAAATTTCACCACATGATGGTGCCCAATTTTGACTTCATAGGACATATTAAACACTTAGCTTGTTATTATGTTCAAGGTAATCAGATTTGTTTATCATTCTAATGGCCTCTTCAAAACTATTCTGGATTACTACTTTGGATCTATTCTACATTACTTGGCAACAACATACTCTGTAACAGATTAGGCAGTATAATCACATATGTTAACTTGAGAGTGCCCACACTCAATCTACTTATCGTGATGTGTTAAATCAATTACTGTTAGACATTATTTGTCTGATAATCTACCAAATCTTTGAATTGAAGAATTTGTGATTTAATTAATAGCTTGTTCAGGGTAATCAGACTTGTATATAATTCTAATGGCCTTCTTTTGAAAACTATTCTGAATTACAACTTTGGATCTTATATTACTTTGCAACAATCTACTCGGTGACAGATTAGGCAGTATAATCACATATGTTAACTTCAGTGCCCACACTGTATTTATTTATGGTTATTTGTTAAATCAAGTACTGTTAGACATGAAATAGGAAGTGTTTAACATAAATGTTATGGCTACTCACCATTGTAGCTCGCTCCTGGTCAATGATATGAGCCTCTTCTTGCAGTGGAAAACTTGCAGCCAACAAACACCGTGGAACCTAAAGGAATGAAATTAAACATTAACATTTCGCCCGGACCAACATTCACACGTACAACGCAACGCGGCTACACTTCTGCTATTACAAACGTAAATCTCCTTAAACACAACGAGTGTTACTTACCGTGTACGCTCTAGGCAAAATTGGATGTGATGCAATTCCAAATCTATCTGAAACGGCAGTTAAAAGTAGAGTTACATCAAGTTTTCTTTTTTAATCAACACAATCATTTACAACCGTTGACCAGAAAGAATCGTCGAAATTCGACGTCCCCCACAAACGCCACGCTCACTCGCTTTTCAGGGCAACAAAAGTACTTCTTTTTAAAAACGATGAGTTGTACTTACCGTGTACGCTCTGGACGGTCCAGTTGCAAGCAGAAAATAAAAATATTTCTCTTGTTAGTCGTATGTTACCATCCGCTGTGTCTTTGTCAACATCGCCGCCATTTTCCTACTTCCTGCTGCGAGCCACGCCCACGGATTTAAATTTGGGCGGAAGCTCTTTCCATTGGCGTCGTTTTCGCGTATAGCAAATCCGATTGGTTGGGAAGGGGGCACGGTTATGCAGCCGAGGAGTCCTGTGATCGGTGGGATGTAAAGTAGGCGTCGACGTCACGTCCGCGTCACGTGACCACGACGTGGCAGACGTCAAATAGCAACCGCTGTTTTGTTTAGTAGACTTACAGTTGTTATGCATTGACATAATGGCGCACACACCAAATAGATTTAAATAAATTAAATAATTCTTCTGCCCACTCTCTTTTAAACAAGTTAACTCTCCCCGCGGATTTGAATTCCGGCGAAAGTTACGCCCATCGACGTCACGTATGTCACGTGACCACGACGTGGCAGATGTCATATAGCAACCGCTGTTTTGTTTAGTAGATTTACAGTTGTTATGCATTGGCATAATGGTGTGCACTCAAAATAGATTTAAATAAATTAAATATTTCTTCTGCCTACTCCCTTTTAAACAAGTTAACTCTGCCCACGTCCATTGACGTCTTGTCTGCGTCACGTGACCACGACGTAGCGACGTCATATAGTAACCGCTGTTTTGACCAGTAGACTTAGTTATTATGCGTTGACATAATGGCGCACTGGTTAGCATGGCCACCTCTTAAGCATGATGATGCGGGTTCGACGCCTGATCAATGTTAGCATGGAGTGAGCTGAAGTGCATGGCGCTGAAGATTTGAATCTTTGAAATGCGCTGAGGTCTGACATATCAGGCAGAATGGTTTGCCATCACGTTCAACAAAAAATAGAAACTTTCCCACTCTGATTAAAACGTCCTGTGTTCATCTACGTATTTTCGTTTTGCTGTGCATCTTTTCCCTGCCATTTCGAGAGCCCAATTGACACTCATAGTTTAAAGAAATGTGTTTGCCCATCCTACTTTGTGGAATTTCACCACATGCGCTTTTGACCAAAATACCAAATTGAACTCAAGTGAAGCCAACACGCACAACCCCCCCCCCCCCACACACACACACAAATGTTGATATGAACATAAAAGAGCCGCATGCGGTTCGGGAGTTGCGGCTTGGCCAAACCTGTACTATACAACTTTATTTGTATAAAATTTTCACAACAGCTGTCACACAAACAAAGCGGGAAAAACCGAAGACGTGCGTGTTCCGCCCACGCTGGATTTATTTGCACCTTTGAAAAGACACCGTATTGCCGCAGATGTGGCAAAGAGTACTTTTGGGCATCTGAGACGGAAGGATGTCCAAAGCATCACGTCACCTGCTCTGGTAGGCATGGTGGTGGGACGTTGAGGTCAACCGCTTTGGGGTTGGCTGACTCTTTGATCGCAGGATGCCACACACTTGAAGACAGAAGCAGAAAAGCAGAGCTAAATGCAAAATGTACTCACCGGTGACTCCAATTTTTTTCCCCCCTGAAGAAACAGCTGGACGGGTGGCCCCGGCTGGCCAGTGGGACTCTTGTTATTCTGACCCTTTTTAGTGCGCGTTTGGGGCAACAACCGTTTTTTGTGGCGCTCTCTTCTGGTTCAAAAGTGCCCTGCATGTGAATTTGCTTTTCCTGCCTTCTGATTGGATGAGCGCCGGTGTGACGCGGTGCCTCTGTCACCGTGGCGGGGGGTATACGTTGGCATCGGAGCGTCTGCCAACGTCTGAGACCGGCTGGCAGTGTATCGGAGGTGTCGAGTGCGGTGCCGCTGGAGCTCACTCACCAGCTGGTGTTAGGGCCACAGAATGAAGGCCAAGGAGAAGAATAGAAAGAGAAACAGAAACTTCTCCTCCAATTGTTTGATTTGTCTCTTCTGAGCTTCGATGAATTCTTTCAGCTCTTTGTTCCTCTAGGACGGACAAATGGAAAGTGGCATTCAAAAGCCAGTAAGCGTGCAAGTAAGTGCCGGGCTGGCTTTGGGCCCTTACCTGTTGCGCGCTGTGCAGCAGATCCATTCTCTCTTGGAGGATGCAAGCGTCGCGCTCCCTCAACTCGCACATCAGGGCTCGCTTCCATTGGTCCACGGCGCTCCTAAGCTCTTCTCTCTGATCCGCCGTCAGCACGTCATTCACGCCAGCGTGGCTGGCTTTTTCGCCGTCCGTGGCGGGGCAGTCCCGCTGCGGTAGCGCCTCGTACAACATGGCCTCCAGCTCCAGGATCCTCTGGGCCGCAATCCTCGTCCATCAGTGGTCCGGCGGGAGATTTGAGGGCGGCTTACCTTATGAGCCTGGTCCATGGAACACTTCCTGAAGTCCAACTCTTCATCCAGGTAGCCCTTCTGCTTGCAGAACATATCCTAGCACAGCTCAAGGTCAGAATTGTTGGGGCACATTGCCGGAGTTCCCCTTGGCTGATGTCGCGTGTCTGTCTACCTTCTCACTTTCAATGTCCAACATCTTCTGTTGAAGTGCTGACTTGGTCACTTTGATGTATTCTAACCACTGAGGAAAGGCTGCTGTCACATAAGCAGAATGCGAGAGCGTGCGTGGACGTGCGCGTTACCTTCTCGGCTAGGGTGAGAAGGGTCCTGGCGTGAATCACGACCACCTGCTCCTCGTTGGTGAGATTCTGCAAGAGCCCAAAGGCACAGCGTCAACAAGCTTCTTTCAGCGCAAAGCCTTCCAAAAGTCACATTTGAGCCGCCGAGTCTCGTGGAGTGCGAACATAAGGAGTTCGACATACACTTACGGCGTTATAGCCCAGGATGTCCAGCTTCTTCATCAGA
This sequence comes from Syngnathus floridae, assembly GCF_059516105.1. Lineage (NCBI taxonomy): Eukaryota > Metazoa > Chordata > Actinopteri > Syngnathiformes > Syngnathidae > Syngnathus > Syngnathus floridae. The sequence goes on from NW_028284058.1 coordinate 66,511, forward strand.
TCACTGATGACGATGTCCGGGGGAAAGGCGCAAGGAGCAATGTAAGGTGTTCTGGGACCTCGGGTTAAGGTTAGGGTTGCGAGGGACGCCTTACGTACGCTCACGCCCTCGGCCTCGCAGTAGATCTGCAAAGGGCTGAGGCCGTCTGGGAAACGGACTTGCAGAAACTTCAAGACGGGGGAGCGCCACTCCCTCTCCTGAAAGGCAGAGGCATGCATCCGTCCGTCCGTCCGTCCGTCCGTCCGTCCGTCACATCTCTGGCCTCAACACGCTTGTGCGAGTCTTCCCACCTCCAGCTCCAGGATGCGGAACTCAAGCAGTTCGTTTTGGTCTCGGATATCCTGGATGTGCTCTTTCAGACGCGCTTCTTCCGCCTCCATCCGCCTGACCTGAAAAGACAGTCAGACCTCATCTGCGGGGCTTCCCGACAGGTGTGACGCCAAGCGACTCCGCCCAGCGCCTTTCTTTCCGTCACCTTTTCGGCCAACTGCTGATTGCTCTGACGCAGCAGCTGCTTCTCCTCCACCCACTTGACATTCTAGAAGAGACAAACGCGTGGACAGCTTTGGAATGTTGTGTCATTTTCATCCACAAATTCTTTGGTTGACTGGAAAATGACATTTGCTTTTCTCCGCATTTTCCCAGCCACGTTCGGGGGGGGTTGGTCCAGTAATGCCAGACGGATGAGTGACTGAAGAATGTAGCTATTTTGTCTGAGAAAAAGGTGTGCTCATTGATGAGCTTACCTGTCCTTGTTGCTTCAGCGCTGACTCCAGATCTGCTACTCTGCTTTGATAGTGACCCATTTCTACCATCAGCTTTTCTCTGGTCTGAAAGGAGGAGGAGGGAGGCTCCTCCTCCTCCTTTCAGACCAGAGAACACCCGAGGCTGGGTGAGAACGGGGAGGCTGCGACCCGGCCGGGGGTTGCGGGAAGGGGCGCCACCTTGATCTCCTTCTCGGCGTCGTAGTCCCCTTTCGCTGGTCTGGGCTAGCAGAGCGTAGGCTCGTTGCAGCGCTTGATATTCTTGCGTCAGCTGGCGGTAGCGAAGCTCCGCCTCTTCATGCACACACCAATGCAACACAGCACTAGTACCAGAATCAGTCAGACCGGCGACAAAGCACCCGCGACGCAAAGACGAGTCCGATTCCAGGCTGAAGAGGAATGTTTGGTGCCAATACGCTGGCAGAAATGGCGGGCTACCTCTTCGGGTTCCGTGTCGGGGGTTCTGTCGGTGTGAAAAGACAAGGACGATCCGTCCGAGTCCACCAACACGTCTTCGTCGTAGCCGTAAAATGTTTCGATGACCTGCGGGCGCGGAAGCAAACATCTCTCTGAACAAACTGAAGCGACACCTCACGATGAATCGACGAGAGGAACGATAGCGAGAAAAAGGCCATTTCATCTTGCGCAACACCAAGCAGCCGCAAACAAACAGACTCACCTTGCAGGACCTCACGCTTTGTTCCTCCTCAGAGATTCTCGACGTCGGTATCGTAGCAGCAAATCTCTCTCCTGTCGACACAAATAATCCGCCTTTGAGATTCTTTGGATGCAAAGGGAACGAACGGCTCCGGCGCAGAAACAAACGCGACTCACAATGACATTTCTGACATGAGCTCCTGTCTCCAGAGCCTGAAAAACACGTCACCGGCGATGATTGGAGGGACGCTCGTCTTTTCCAAAAGTGACAACTACAGGGTGTGTCAGGGTTTTCCAGATTATCTTTATCGTATCATTGTGTTGCTTTGACTTTGACTGCGACCTGTAATAAATAATATTATTTATCCCTTATTTATCCCTATCGCTTATCCCTTCCTACACAAAGTCGTAAAACACCCCTTGCTATGTTTTGACTAGAGGTCAAGGGCTTCCTCTATTCAATCCACTCTTACACCCACCCTGTTTCTCTTAATTAAAATGCTCGTGCAGGAGCCGAGAGTCAGACTTCATTCGTACAACGGATGGACTCTCCACCTGCAGGTGTCCAAAAGAACTTACTTGTCTCCCGTGTGGTTCTTGCAAAATAAGTTGGAGCGAGCGCAACTCTAACAGGGTGCATTTTGCCACTAGCTGCCTACGGACAATGACGTCGCGCTCGCGGCTCATGGTTGACGGGCTGAGCAGCCGGGCAAGTCCGTCGTTTTCAGCGCACAGCGAGTGGCAAAGGCGCTGACAAAACGGGAGCTTTGAGCTGCTGAAAACGGCAAAACAAGTCTAAAGCGTGTTCAAACGCGTGCGCACAATGCTCCTGCTTGAAAGGTCGGAATTTAAGGGGCCAATTTTTTGGATGGCGGCCGCCGGCCAAGCTTTGGACGGAAAAGGTTTCCTGGCGACAGCGAGCGAGCGCGGCGCTGCCGTACGTGCACCGAGTCGCCTGCCTGAAGACCTTGGACAAGTCGTCGATGATGTGCCGCTGCTCCACAACTTGAAGGAACTCCATTTCACCGTCCTGCTGGCCGCAACCGCGGTCCAGGTCATTGAGCGAACTAGGCCTTCTCTGTGGAACACAAATGCAGTGGACTCTGTTGGCACGCCGCCGTTGTCCGCGTCGACTTACCAAGCTTGCCATCTCCTCGTTCTCCTGGGTGACAAAGCGCACTTTGTTTTCAAGGCGACACAGCACCAGCGAGAGTTCTTCATTCTTCCTGCTCAGGCGTTTGTTTTTGTACAGGAGTGGCAGAAACTGGCTTTCTGTTTCTCTCAGTCGCTTTAGCTGCAAGCATGAAGTGCGGGATGTGAAAGACGCACAACACGCGGGCCAGAACGTATCCATTCCTTTTGCATCGGTTTGAACGGAATCGTGGCTTTGGCTCCCAATAAAAGACATCTACCAGGCAACCGACTCGCCGCGCCGCTCAACTAATAAGCAAGCGCAATGGGTGCCTCGCTGGATGGCGCGCATCAAACGTAGCGCAAACCTTCAAGCGTGCCGTCAATAAATTACCAGTTCATTGCGCTCTTCAGAAAGCAGGGCGTTTCGATCCTCCAGTTTCCTGATGACTGCGCTGAGCTCAGCGATTTTCAGATGAAACCGTCGCGTGTCCCGATCCTCCTGAGACTGAAAACGCCCCGCAACACACACACACAAGCACTCGTTCAAAGTTCAAAACTGTTTTTGTGCTACCTTCCTCCAGCAACGAACTAAGTCATGCGTACTGCAAGTGTGTGATGAGGTGGCTTACGCAATGAAGAGGATTGCTAGTAGCGGCGTTGACCCCACTTCCAGGGTAGTTTAGGCCCGCCCTTTGGGAATCCCTCAGGGCAGCGATCTGCTGCTCGGCAGCCTGAGTCTGCAGCTGAAGGCGGTGGACGTGGCCGGCCCCAGGGCTTCATCCAAAACACTAACCGCTCTGTCTTTCAGCTTGATCTCATCCGTCTGGATGTACAAACGGGGAGCGCTCAGGCAGGCGGGCAAACTCATTTGCCAGAATTGTGACAAAAACAAAGAGAGCAACCGGCCAATTTTTTTCTTGAATCGACTAGAACACCTTTGCTGTGACAAAAGCGAAGCGAGCAACCGGACATTTTCTTCTTGTGAAATAGAATAGAATAGAATGCCTTAGGTGTCATTGCACTGCAGGTATACAACGAAATTGGGAACATAGCCACGCACCGCGCATCTGATCAGTCCTACCAGTCGGCGGATCTCCCTCTCGCAGTCTCTCTTGGTTCGGCTCAGCTCCTCCCGATGCTGGTGATGAGCCGATCGGAGCTCGGCCGCTCGGGACTGCCAGGCCTGCTGGGCCGCTGCCAGGGCTTCTTCCGCGCTCCTGGTGGAGGCGACACCGCTCGGTCTCCCGACACCGCCGCGTCTCCTCCACCTCCGCCAGCAAAGCGCCCCCCCCTCCTCACCTGAGCAGACATTGCGCCACACCGGGCCGTTGAGACCGCAACGGAGCGCCGCGACGCTTACTGGGGACAAGCTACACAATACGGTAGCGGCCGCATCGAAGCCCGACGTGGCGTGCGGATAGTCAGACACGGATAGAGCGGATCACCTTGTCCATGGAGCCGTCCCTCAGGCTGAGGACCAAGGCATTCAGTCGCTGGATCTCTCCATCTTTGATTTTGATCACTCTCATCAGCTCCATTTCATGCTGCCGCAGTAATGTCTCCCTGGTAATGGCTAACTCTTTCTGCTTCTCCTCATGGAGTTTGCTTTTGAGTTCCGTCATGGCGGCGGTGGCACGGTGGTGCTCCGCCCGCAGGTCCTGACTTCTCTCTCTCTCCAGACAGCTGACCTGACATGACTTAGACTTAGACAAACTTTATTGTCATCTTGTCTGCACATGGTGCATACAAAACGAAATTCCGTTGCATACGTCTTACAACAAAGTAGTGATATTGCAGTTGAATAGAAGTAACATATCCTATGAAAATATATATATATACATATATACTATATATATATATATATATATATATATATATTAAAAATAAGTATAAAGTGCAGCAGTGATAATTATGCAATAGTGCAAGTAGGCAAAACAGTATTCAAGAGTGTGCAGAGGAATGCTAAACCATGTATTAAACTTCTATTTAAAGGGTTTATACAAGTTCAGTAAAGTTGGTAGTGCGAGATAGTGCAAGATAGAGGTCCGTAGTGTCATAAAGTACAGTTCTGTGAATGTGTGATGCAGAGTTCAGTTTAGAGCTCAACAGTTCTAGTGTTCAACAGTCTGATGACAGCAGGGAAAAAGCTGTTGCAGAACCTGGTGGACCTGCAGCGGATGCTGCAAACCTCTTCCCAGAGGGCAGCAGGGAGAACAGTCCATGGTGGGGGTGTGATGGGTCATTGATGATGTTACGGGCACGGGACATGCAGCGCTGAGATGAAATGTCCTGAATGGAGGGAAGAGGAGCCCCTATGATCCTCTCTGCTGTCCTCACCACTCTCCTCACGTTCTTCCAATCGGAGGCGGTGCAGCCTCCACACCACACAGAGAGACAGCTTGTCAGAATGCTCTCTATGGTGCTCCTGTAGAACGTCCTCATGATGGGTGGGGGCAGGTGGGCTCTCCTCATCCTCCGCAGGAAGTACAAGCGCTTCTGTGCCCTCTTGACCAGTGCCGTAGTGTTCATAGTCCAGGTGAGGTCTTCTGTGATGTGGACCCCCAGGAATTTGGTGGTGCTGACCACCTCCACAGCTGAGCTGTTGATGATCAGTGGAGCGTGGTGAGGCTGTTTTTTCCTGAAGTCGACGATGATCTCCTTCATCTTCTCCTCATTCAGGATCAGGCTGTTTTCTCTGCACCAGCCCACCAGCTGCTCCACCTCCTCTCTGTAGTCCAGGTCGTTGTTGTCTCTGATGAGCCCCACCACCGTTGTGTCGTCTGCTGACTTCACGATGTGATTGGTGGTGAACCTGAGGACGCAGTCGTGTGTCATCAGGGTGCACAGCAGGGGGCTCAGGACGCAGCCCTGAAGGGAGCCTGTGCTGAGGGTGATGACATCAGAGGTGTTCTGTCCGACCCGGACTGACTGAGGTCTGTTGGTGAGGAAGTCTAGCAGCCAGTTGCGAAGGGGGGTGTTGAAGCCCAGGTGTTCCAATTTTCCTACCAGATGCTGTGGGATGATGGTGTTAAACGCTGAGCTGAAGTCCAGGAACAGCCTCCGCACATGGGTGTTCTTCTCCTCCAGGTGAGCCAGGCTCAGGTGAAGAACGGAGGAGATGGCGTCCTGAGTGGAGCGGTTTTGCCGGTCGGCAAACTGGAACGGGTCAAATAATAGGGGGAGTCTGGAAACGATGTGACCTTTAAGCAGCCTTTCGAAGCACTTCATCATAACCGGAGTCAGTGCAACAGGCCGGTAATCATTAAATGAGGTGATTTGAGGTTTCTTCGGCACCGGAATGATGGAGGCAGTCTTAAAGCACGCCGGCACTGTGGCTTGGCCCAGCGAGGTGTTAAAAATGTCTGTGATGACCCCAGCCAGATGACTTGCACATTCCCTGAACACACGCCCAGGAATGTTGTCGGGGCCAGGGGCCTTACAGGGGTTGACTCTCCTCAGGGTCTTCAACACATCGGCGGAGTCAAGGCAGAGTACCTCCTCTTCCTGATGGGGGACAGTTTTAACTGCTGGAGTGCCGTTTAGTGCCTCGAACCTCCCAAAGAAGTTATTTAGACCATTTAGAAAGTCAGCATCAACTACACCCACCGGGGGGGGGGAGGGTGAGTTGTAGTCTGTAATCGCCCGTATGCCTTGCCACATACTCCTGATGTTTTTGACGTCGTGGAAACGATCCTGAAATTTTCGACTGCGGTCTCGCTTCGCTATCCTGATGGCACGGTTCAAGTTGGCTCTCGCTGTCCTCAGTGTCTCCTTGTCGCCAGACTTGAAGGCAGAGTTCCGCGCTCGTAGCGTTTGACGTACCTCCTCAGTCATCCAGGGTCGTTGGTTGCCCCGGGTGATGATATTCTTAGTGGTGCTGACGTCCTCGGTGCATTTGTTGATGTAGGCTGACACAGTCATGGCACACGCATGTCTAATCTACATCGGGAAAACTGGGAGGGAGGGAGGCAGGCAGGGAGGCAGGCAGGGAGGCAGGCAGGGAGGCAGGCAGTGTCTGTCTGTTGAGGTTTTCACCTTGTTCTTCTCCTGCTGAAGTTCTAACTGGACGTCCATCAGTTTGGTTCTCAGCTCGTCATTGGCGGCCTGAAGGGCGTCCGTTCGCTCCGCCTTGGCCCGCCCTGCCGGAGCTCGTTTGGACATCTCTTACTCGAGTCTCGCCCGGTCGTCAGTCAGAGATCACAACATTTGTACCTGGAGAGCACAAACGCAGCGCTGTTTTCCACTGGCTTCGAACTCAACTTCAATCGGTACCGTAACTTACAACATCATAAACATAGAACTAGCTTGACTTATTCATTGAATAAATGCATTTGGTTCTTCAAAACTGCATCACGCAACATAGCGTGACCGAGACGGCCGTTATCCACCTGCGTGAAGTTATTTGGTGAAATGAATGAGATGTTTAAGACACCATCGTTCTGTCTCTATGTAGATGAAGGGAAATAATCGATTGCTGAAGGTCCAAAGGTGTTGTGATAAACAAATAAACATATTAGTGATTAGTGACATATTTGTGATAAACATATTAGGCAGGATAATCACATATGTTAACGTGACTGCCCACACTGTATTTATTTATGGTTATTTGTTAAATCGAGTACTGTTAGACATGAAATAGGAAGTGTTTAACATAAATGGAAGACGAAAGGGGTACTCACCATTGTAGCTCCTGCTGGTCAATGATACGAGCCTCTTCTTGCAGTGGAAAACATACAGCCAACAAACACCGTGGAACCTAAAGGAATGAAATTAAACATTAACATTTAGCCTCAACCAACATTCACAGATACAACGCAACGCAAACTACACAAACGTAAATCTTTTTAAACACAATGAGTTGTACTTACCGTGTACGCTCTAGACGGTCCACTTGCAAGCAGAAAATAAAGATATTTCTGTTGATAATCGTCGTGTTTGTATCCGGTGTCTCGCTCAAGGCCATTGCGCCCACAGATTTGAATTTTGGCGAGAGTTCAGCCTATTGACGTCATTTCCGCGGTGTAATACCCGCATATCTGAAACGGCAAAGTTAAGAGTAGAGTTAAATAAAGTTTTTAGTCAACGCAATAATTTACAACCGTTGACCAGTCGAAATAATCGTCGAAATTTGGCGTCTGTGGCTGGAAGCAGACGCCGAGTTCGACATTCCTCCCAAACGCCACACTCCCTCGCTTTTCAGGGCTAAAAAAAAACAGTTGTAATTACCTTGTACGCTCTAGACGGTCAAGTTGCAAGCTGAAAACAAAAATATTTGCCTTGTTAGTCATCGTGTTACTAACCGCTGTGTCTTGTTTGCCAGAACTGCCGCTTTCCTACTTCCTGTTGCAAGCCACGCCCACGGATTATAATTTTGCCGTGAGTTCCGCCTATTGACGTCATGTCCGCGTCACATGACTGCGACGTAATATTATCTAAAACTGTTTGTGCGGTATTGTGTTGTTCTGTGCGGTATTGTGTTATTCTGTGCGGCGTCGTGTTGTTCTGTGCGGCGTCGTGTTGTTCAGTGCGACGTCGTGTTGTTCAGTGCGGCATGGTGTTGTTCAGTGCGGCATGGTGTTGTTCAGTGCGGCATGGTGTTGTTCAGTGCGGCATAATGTTGTTCAGTGCGGCATAGTGTTGTTCAGTGCGGCATGGTGTTGTTCAGTGCGGCATGGTGTTGTTCAGTGCGGCATGGTGTTGTTCAGTGCGGCATAATGTTGTTCAGTGCGCCATAATGTTGTTCAGTGCGGCATGGTGTTGTTCAGTGCAGGATGGTGTTGTTCAGTGCAGGATGGTGTTGTTCAGTGCGGCATGGTGTTGTTCAATGCGGCATGGTGTTGTTCAGTGCGGGATGGTGTTGTTCAGTGCGGCATGGTGTTGTTCAGTGCGGCATAATGTTGTTCAGTGCGGCATGGTGTTGTTCAGTGCGGCATGGTGTTGTTCAGTGCGGCATGGTGTTGTTCAGTGCGGCATGGTGTTGTTCAGTGCGGAATGGTGTTGTTCAGTGCGGCATGGTGTTGTTCAGTGCGGCATGGTGTTGTTCAGTGCGGCATGGTGTTGTTCAGTGCGGGGTGGTGTTGTTCAGTGCGGGATGGTGTTGTTCAGTGCGGCATGGTGTTGTTCAATGCGGCATGGTGTTGTTCAGTGCGGGATGGTGTTGTTCAATGCGGGATCGTGTTGTTCAGTGCGGCATAATGTTGTTCAGTGCAGCATGGTGTTGTTCAGTGCGGCATGGTGTTGTTCAGTGCGACATAATGTTGTTTAGTGCGGCATAATGTTGTTCAGTGCGGCATAATGTTGTTCAGTGCGGCATGGTGTTGTTCAGTGCGGCATGGTGTTGTTCAGTGCGGCATGGTGTTGTTCAGTGCAGGATGGTGTTGTTCAGTGCGGCATGGTGTTGTTCAATGCGGCATGGTGTTGTTCAGTGCGGGATGGTGTTGTTCAGTGCAGGATGGTGTTGTTCAGTGCGGCATGGTGTTGTTCAGTGTGGAATGGTGTTGTTCAGTGCGGCATGGTGTTGTTCAGTGCGGCATGGTGTTGTTCAGTGCAGGATGGTGTTGTTCGATGCGGGATCGTGTTGTTCAGTGCGGCATGGTGTTGTTCAGTGCGGCATGGTGTTGTTCAGTGCGGCATAATGTTGTTCAGTGCGGCATGGTGTTGTTCAGTGCGGCATGGTGTTGTTCAGTGCGGCATGGTGTTGTTCAGTGCGGCATGGTGTTGTTCAGTGCGGCATAATGTTGTCCAGTGCGCCATAATGTTGTTCAGTGTGGCATGGTGTTGTTTAGTGCGGGATGGTGTTGTTCAGTGCAGGATGGTGTTGTTCAGTGCGGCATGGTGTTGTTCAATGCGGCATGGTGTTGTTCAGTGCGGGATGGTGTTGTTCAGTGCGGCATGGTGTTGTTCAGTGCGGCATAATGTTGTTCAGTGCGGCATGGTGTTGTTCAGTGCGGCATGGTGTTGTTCAGTGCGGCATGGTGTTGTTCAGTGCGGCATGGTGTTGTTCAGTGCGGAATGGTGTTGTTCAGTGCGGCATGGTGTTGTTCAGTGCGGGATGGTGTTGTTCAATGCGGGATCATGTTGTTCAGTGCGGGGTGGTGTTGTTCAGTGCAGGATGGTGTTGTTCAGTGCAGGATGGTGTTGTTCAGTGCGGCATGGTGTTGTTCAATGCAGGATCGTGTTGTTCAGTGCAGCATAATGTTGTTCAGTGCAGCATGGTGTTGTTCAGTGCGGCATGGTGTTGTTCAATGCGGCATGGTGTTGTTCAGTGCGGGATGGTGTTGTTCAGTGCGGCATGGTGTTTTTCAGTGCGGCATAATGTTGTTCAGTGCGGCATGGTGTTGTTCAGTGCGGCATGGTGTTGTTCAGTGCAGGATGGTGTTGTTCAGTGCGGCATGGTGTTGTTCAATGCAGGATCGTGTTGTTCAGTGCAGCATAATGTTGTTCAGTGCAGCATGGTGTTGTTCAGTGCGGCATAATGTTGTCCAGTGCGCCATAATGTTGTTCAGTGCGGCATGGTGTTGTTTAGTGCGGGATGGTGTTGTTCAGTGCAGGATGGTGTTGTTCAGTGCGGCATGGTGTTGTTCAATGCGGCATGGTGTTGTTCAGTGCGGCATGGTGTTGTTCAGTGCGGCATGGTGTTGTTCAGTGCGGCATGGTGTTGTTCAGTGCGGCATGGTGTTGTTCAGTGCGGCATGGTGTTGTTCAGTGCGGAATGGTGTTGTTCAGTGCGGCATGGTGTTGTTCAGTGCGGGATATTGTTGTTCAATGCGGGTTCATGTTGTTCAGTGCGGGGTGGTGTTGTTCAGTGCAGGATGGTGTTGTTCAGTGCAGGATGGTGTTGTTCAGTGCGGCATGGTGTTGTTCAATGCAGGATCGTGTTGTTCAGTGCAGCATAATGTTGTTCAGTGCAGCATGGTGTTGTTCAGTGCGGCATGGTGTTGTTCAATGCGGCATGGTGTTGTTCAGTGCGGGATGGTGTTGTTCAGTGCGGCATGGTGTTTTTCAGTGCGGCATAATGTTGTTCAGTGCGGCATGGTGTTGTTCAGTGCGGCATGGTGTTGTTCAGTGCAGGATGGTGTTGTTCAGTGCGGCATGGTGTTGTTCAATGCAGGATCGTGTTTTTCAGTGCAGCATAATGTTGTTCAGTGCAGCATGGTGTTGTTCAGTGCGGCATGGTGTTGTTCAGTGCGGCATAATGTTGTTCAGTGCGGCATGGTGTTGTTCAGTGCGGCATGGTGTTGTTCAGTGCGGCATGGTGTTGTTCAGTGCGGCATGGTGTTGTTCAGTGCGGAATGGTGTTGTTCAGTGCGGCATGGTGTTGTTCAGTGCGGGATGGTGTTGTTCAATGCGGGATCATGTTGTTCAGTGCGGGGTGGTGTTGTTCAGTGCAGGATGGTGTTGTTCAGTGCAGGATGGTGTTGTTCAGTGCGGCATGGTGTTGTTCAATGCAGGATCGTGTTGTTCAGTGCAGCATAATGTTGTTCAGTGCAGCATGGTGTTGTTCAGTGCGGCATGGTGTTGTTCAATGCGGCATGGTGTTGTTCAGTGCGGGATGGTGTTGTTCAGTGCGGCATGGTGTTTTTCAGTGCGGCATAATGTTCAGTGCGGCATGGTGTTGTTCAGTGCGGCATGGTGTTGTTCAGTGCAGGATGGTGTTGTTCAGTGCGGCATGGTGTTGTCCAATGCAGGATCGTGTTGTTCAGTGCAGCATAATGTTGTTCAGTGCAGCATGGTGTTGTTCAGTGCGGCATGGTGTTGTTCAATGCGGCATGGTGTTGTTCACTGCGGGATGGTGTTGTTCAATGCGGGATCGTGTTGTTCAGTGCGGCATAATGTTGTTCAGTGCAGCATGGTGTTGTTCAGTGCGGCATGGTGTTGTTCAGTGCGACATAATGTTGTTTAGTGCGGCATAATGTTGTTCAGTGCGGCATAATGTTGTTCAGTGCGGCATGGTGTTGTTCAGTGCGGCATGGTGTTGTTCAGTGCGGCATGGTGTTGTTCAGTGCAGGATGGTGTTGTTCAGTGCGGCATGGTGTTGTTTAATGCGGCATGGTGTTGTTCAGTGCGGGATGGTGTTGTTCAGTGCAGGATGGTGTTGTTCAGTGCGGCATGGTGTTGTTCAGTGCGGCATAATGTTGTTCAGTGCGGCATAATGTTGTTCAGTGCGGCATAATGTTGTTCAGTGCGGCATAATGTTGTTCAGTGCGGGATGGTGTTGTTCATTGCGGCATGGTGTTGTTCAGTGCGGCATGGTGTTGTTCAGTGCGGCATGGTGTTGTTCAGTGCGGGATGGTGTTGTTCAGTGCAGGATGGTGTTGTTCAGTGCGGCATGGTGTTGTTCAGTGCGGCATGGTGTTGTTCATTTCGGCATAATGTTGTTCAGTGCGGCATAATGTTGTTTAGTGCGGCATGGTGTTGTTCAGTGCGGGATGGTGTTGTTCAGTGCGTTATAATGTTGTTCAGTGCGGCATGGTGTTGTTCAGTGCGGCATGGTGTTGTTCAGTGCGGCATGGTGTTGTTCAGTGCGGCATAATGTTGTTCAGTGCGGCATAATGTTGTTCAGTGCGGCATGGTGTTGTTCAGTGCGGGATGGTGTTGTTCAGTGCGGGATGGTGTTGTTCAGTGCGGCATGGTGTTCAATGCGGAATGGTGTTGTTCAGTGCAGGATGGTGTTGTTCAGTGCGGCATGGTGTTGTTCAGTGCGGCATAATGTTGTTCAGTGCGGCATGGTGTTGTTCAGTGCGGCATGGTGTTGTTCAGTGCGGCATGGTGTTGTTCAGTGCGGCATAATGTTGTTCAGTGCGGCATGGTGTTGTTCAGTGCGGCATGGTGTTGTTCAGTGCGGCATAATGTTCAGTGCGGCATAATGTTGTTCAGTGCGGCATGGTGTTGTTCAGTGCGGGATGGTGTTGTTCAGTGCAGGATGGTGTTGTTCAGTGCGGCATGGTGTTCAGTGCGGGATGGTGTCTTTCAGTGCGGCATGGTGTCGTTCAGTGCGGCATGGTGTCTTTCAGTGCGGCATGGTGTCGTTCAGTGAGGCATGGTGTTGTTCAGTGCGGCATGGTGTTGTTTAGTGCGGCATGGTGTTGTTCAGTGCGGGATGGTGTTGTTCAGTGTGGCATGGTGTTCAGTGCGGCATGGTGTTGTTCAGTGCGGTATCGTGTTGTTCAGTGCGGTATCGTGTTTCTCAGTGCGGTATCGTGTTGTTCAGTGCAGTATCGTTGTGTTGTTCGTATTGTGTTTAACACTTAGCCTCTAACACTTAGCCTCTAACACTTAGCCTCTAGCATCTAGAAGGTAAATAAATAGGAAGGAAGGACTCACCGGTGACGTCTTCGCCCACGTCCAAGCGTTGTACTTTGTATTTTCATCCTTCTGACAGTGGAAAACATAGCCAACAAACACCGTGGAACCTAAACGAATGAAAGAAAACTATCATTTGGCCACAACCAACATTCACAGATACAACACAATGTGACGTGCGGGGTTGAGGTTAAAGGTTGAGTGAAGGGCCCTCGTTTTAAACTACTTTTTTGTAAAGGATTGGGAACAAGTAAGACGTATTTAATTTATTTAATGGGAAGTAGTAAGAGCTATTGAATTTAATCTATGTATTATATTCTATTGTATTGTATTCTGTTGTATTCTTTTGGATTGTATTCACACTAACCCCACTAAAACTTCAGCCCACAAAAACTCGCCTCTGGCGCCTAGCCTCTGGCACTTAGCCTCTAACACTTAGCCTTTAACACTTAGCCTTTAACACTTAGCCTTTAACACTTAGCCTAGAAGGTGAATAAATAGGGTTAAAGGTTGAGTGAAGGGACCTCGTTTTAAACTACTTTTTTGTAAAGGAGTGGGAACAAGTAAGACGTATTTAATTTATTTAATGGGAAGTAGTAAGACTTATTAAATTTATTTAATCTACTTTTCTTCCCAGGCAAAATTTGATGTGCTGCAATTCCAAATTTCCAAAGTGAATGAAGGAATGAAGTCCTTTAAATTATGATTTTGTATAAATACTAGGCATTAACACAAAATCGACGGCACAAAATGGGCAGACTTTACTTGTTTGAAAAGGACTGGTTACAAGACAGACTTTTTTAATTTATTTAATGGGAAGAAGACTTATTTAGTTTAATTGATCTATTTTTGTTCCCTGCCAAAATTCGATTTGCTGCAATTCCAAATTTCCAAAGTGAATGAAGGAAAGAAGTCGTTTAAATTATGATTTTGTTTAAATACTAGGCATAGACACAAAATCTACGGCACAAAATGGGCAGACTTTACTTGTTTGAAGAGGACTGGTTACAAGACAGACTTTTCTGATTTATTTAATGGGAAGAGGACTTATTTAGTTTATTTAATCTATTTTTGTTCCCTGGCAAAATTGGATTTGCTGAAATTGTATTTTGCCAAATCTCGATTTGAGACCTGATAGGAAGTATTAAACGCTTAGTTAAATCAATACAAGTTGGTAATAAGAGCGAGTAATGTTGGTTGAACCGATGAATGAAGGTTGAAAGCAATTTAAATTATGACTTTGTATAAATACTAGATATTAACAGAACATCTACTGCGCAAAATGGGCAGAGTTTACTTGTTTGAGAAGGAGTGGCTTATTCAAAACTAAGATTTATGTAATCTGTTTGTTCCCAGGCAAAATTGGATGTGATGCAATTCCAAATTTCACCACATGATGGTGCCCAATTTTGACTTCATAGGACATATTAAACACTTAGCTTGTTATTATGTTCAAGGTAATCAGATTTGTTTATCATTCTAATGGCCTCTTCAAAACTATTCTGGATTACTACTTTGGATCTATTCTACATTACTTGGCAACAACATACTCTGTAACAGATTAGGCAGTATAATCACATATGTTAACTTGAGAGTGCCCACACTCAATCTACTTATCGTGATGTGTTAAATCAATTACTGTTAGACATTATTTGTCTGATAATCTACCAAATCTTTGAATTGAAGAATTTGTGATTTAATTAATAGCTTGTTCAGGGTAATCAGACTTGTATATAATTCTAATGGCCTTCTTTTGAAAACTATTCTGAATTACAACTTTGGATCTTATATTACTTTGCAACAATCTACTCCGTGACAGATTAGGCAGTATAATCACATATGTTAACTTCAGTGCCCACACTGTATTTATTTATGGTTATTTGTTAAATCAAGTACTGTTAGACATGAAATAGGAAGTGTTTAACATAAATGTTATGGCTACTCACCATTGTAGCTCGCTCCTGATCAATGATACGAGCCTCTTCTTGCAGTGGAAAACTTGCAGCCAACAAACACCGTGGAACCTAAAGGAATGAAATTAAACATTAACATTTCGCCTCGACCAATTTTCACACGTACAACGCAACGCGGCTACACTTCTGCTATTACAAACGTAAATCTCCTTAAACACAATGAGTGTTACTTACCGTGTACGCTCTAGACGGTCCAGTTGCAAGCAGAAAATAAAGATATTTCTGTTGATAATCGTCGCTGCTCAGTGGCTCACGGCCATCGCGCCAACAGATTTGAATTTTGGCGGAGGTTCGGGCAATTACGTCATATCCGCGGCATTTGACTGCGACGTAATACCCGCTTATCTGAAACGGCAGTTAAAAGTAGAGTTACATCAAGTTTTCTTGGAACCTAAACGAATGAAAGAAAACTATCATTTGGCCACAACCAACATTCACAGATACAACACAACGTGCGGGGTTGAGGTTAAAGATTGAGTGAAGGGCCCTCGTTTTAAACTACTGTTTTGAAAAGGAGTGGGAACAAGTAAGACGTATTTAATTTATTTAATGGGAAGTAGTAAGACTTATTAAATTTATTTAATCTACTTTTCTTCCCAGGCAAAATTTGATGTGCTGCAATTCCAAATTTCCAAAGTGAATGAAGGAATGAAGTCCTTTAAATTATGATTTTGTATAAATACTAGGCATTAACACAAAATCGACGGCACAAAATGGGCAGACTTTACTTGTTTGAAAAGGACTGGTTACAAGACAGACTTTTTTAATTTATTTAATGGGAAGAAGACTTATTTAGTTTAATTGATCTATTTTTGTTCCCTGCCAAAATTCGATTTGCTGCAATTCCAAATTTCCAAAGTGAATGAAGGAAAGAAGTCGTTTAAATTATGATTTTGTTTAAATACTAGGCATAGACACAAAATCTACGGCACAAAATGGGCAGACTTTACTTGTTTGAAGAGGACTGGTTACAAGACAGACTTTTCTGATTTATTTAATGGGAAGAGGACTTATTTAGTTTATTTAATCTATTTTTGTTCCCTGGCAAAATTGGATTTGCTGAAATTGTATTTTGCCAAATCTCGATTTGAGACCTGATAGGAAGTATTAAACGCTTAGTTAAATCAATACAAGTTGGTAATAAGAGCGAGTAATGTTGGTTGAACCGATGAATGAAGGTTGAAAGCAATTTAAATTATGACTTTGTATAAATACTAGATATTAACAGAACATCTACTGCGCAAAATGGGCAGAGTTTACTTGTTTGAGAAGGAGTGGCTTATTCAAAACTAAGATTTATGTAATGTGTTTGTTCCCAGGCAAAATTGGATGTGATGCAATTCCAAATTTCACCACATGATGGTGCCCAATTTTGACTTCATAGGACATATTAAACACTTAGCTTGTTATTATGTTCAAGGTAATCAGATTTGTTTATCATTCTAATGGCCTCTTCAAAACTATTCTGGATTACTACTTTGGATCTATTCTACATTACTTGGCAACAACATACTCTGTAACAGATTAGGCAGTATAATCACATATGTTAACTTGAGAGTGCCCACACTCAATCTACTTATCGTGATGTGTTAAATCAATTACTGTTAGACATTATTTGTCTGATAATCTACCAAATCTTTGAATTGAAGAATTTGTGATTTAATTAATAGCTTGTTCAGGGTAATCAGACTTGTATATAATTCTAATGGCCTTCTTTTGAAAACTATTCTGAATTACAACTTTGGATCTTATATTACTTTGCAACAATCTACTCGGTGACAGATTAGGCAGTATAATCACATATGTTAACTTCAGTGCCCACACTGTATTTATTTATGGTTATTTGTTAAATCAAGTACTGTTAGACATGAAATAGGAAGTGTTTAACATAAATGTTATGGCTACTCACCATTGTAGCTCGCTCCTGGTCAATGATATGAGCCTCTTCTTGCAGTGGAAAACTTGCAGCCAACAAACACCGTGGAACCTAAAGGAATGAAATTAAACATTAACATTTCGCCCGGACCAACATTCACACGTACAACGCAACGCGGCTACACTTCTGCTATTACAAACGTAAATCTCCTTAAACACAACGAGTGTTACTTACCGTGTACGCTCTAGGCAAAATTGGATGTGATGCAATTCCAAATCTATCTGAAACGGCAGTTAAAAGTAGAGTTACATCAAGTTTTCTTTTTTAATCAACACAATCATTTACAACCGTTGACCAGAAAGAATCGTCGAAATTCGACGTCCCCCACAAACGCCACGCTCACTCGCTTTTCAGGGCAACAAAAGTACTTCTTTTTAAAAACGATGAGTTGTACTTACCGTGTACGCTCTGGACGGTCCAGTTGCAAGCAGAAAATAAAAATATTTCTCTTGTTAGTCGTTTGTTACCATCCGCTGTGTCTTTGTCAACATCGCCGCCATTTTCCTACTTCCTGCTGCGAGCCACGCCCACGGATTTAAATTTGGGCGGAAGCTCTTTCCATTGGCGTCGTTTTCGCGTATAGCAAATCCGATTGGTTGGGAAGGGGGCACGGTTATGCAGCCGAGGGGTCCTGTGATCGGTGGGATGTAAAGTAGGCGTCGACGTCACGTCCGCGTCACGTGACCACGACGTGGCAGACGTCATATAGCAACCGCTGTTTTGTTTAGTAGACTTACAGTTGTTATGCATTGACATAATGGCGCACACACCAAATAGATTTAAATAAATTAAATAATTCTTCTGCCCACTCTCTTTTAAACAAGTTAACTCTCCCCGCGGATTTGAATTCCGGCGAAAGTTACGCCCATCGACGTCACGTATGTCACGTGACCACGACGTGGCAGATGTCATATAGCAACCGCTGTTTTGTTTAGTAGATTTACAGTTGTTATGCATTGGCATAATGGTGTGCACTCAAAATAGATTTAAATAAATTAAATATTTCTTCTGCCTACTCCCTTTTAAACAAGTTAACTCTGCCCACGTCCATTGACGTCTTGTCTGCGTCACGTGACCACGACGTAGCGACGTCATATAGTAACCGCTGTTTTGACCAGTAGACTTAGTTATTATGCGTTGACATAATGGCGCACTGGTTAGCATGGCCACCTCTTAAGCATGATGATGCGGGTTCGACGCCTGATCAATGTTAGCATGGAGTGAGCTGAAGTGCATGGCGCTGAAGATTTGAATCTTTGAAATGCGCTGAGGTCTGACATATCAGGCAGAATGGTTTGCCATCACGTTCAACAAAAAATAGAAACTTTCCCACTCTGATTAAAACGTCCTGTGTTCATCTACGTATTTTCGTTTTGCTGTGCATCTTTTCCCTGCCATTTCGAGAGCCCAATTGACACTCATAGTTTAAAGAAATGTGTTTGCCCATCCTACTTTGTGGAATTTCACCACATGCGCTTTTGACCAAAATACCAAATTGAACTCAAGTGAAGCCAACACGCACAACCCCCCCCCCCCCCACACACACACACAAATGTTGATATGAACATAAAAGAGCCGCATGCGGTTCGGGAGTTGCGGCTTGGCCAAACCTGTACTATACAACTTTATTTGTATAAAATTTTCACAACAGCTGTCACACAAACAAAGCGGGAAAAACCGAAGACGTGCGTGTTCCGCCCACGCTGGATTTATTTGCACCTTTGAAAAGACACCGTATAGCCGCAGATGTGGCAAAGAGTACTTTTGGGCATCTGAGACGGAAGGATGTCCAAAGCATCACGTCACCTGCTCTGGTAGGCATGGTGGTGGGACGTTGAGGTCAACCGCTTTGGGGTTGGCTGACTCTTTGATCGCAGGATGCCACACACTTGAAGACAGAAGCAGAAAAGCAGAGCTAAATGCAAAATGTACTCACCGGTGACTCCAATTTTTTTCCCCCCTGAAGAAACAGCTGGACGGGTGGCCCCGGCTGGCCAGTGGGACTCTTGTTATTCTGACCCTTTTTAGTGCGCGTTTGGGGCAACAACCGTTTTTTGTGGCGCTCTCTTCTGGTTCAAAAGTGCCCTGCATGTGAATTTGCTTTTCCTGCCTTCTGATTGGATGAGCGCCGGTGTGACGCGGTGCCTCTGTCACCGTGGCGGGGGGTATACGTTGGCATCGGAGCGTCTGCCAACGTCTGAGACCGGCTGGCAGTGTATCGGAGGTGTCGAGTGCGGTGCCGCTGGAGCTCACTCACCAGCTGGTGTTAGGGCCACAGAATGAAGGCCAAGGAGAAGAATAGAAAGAGAAACAGAAACTTCTCCTCCAATTGTTTGATTTGTCTCTTCTGAGCTTCGATGAATTCTTTCAGCTCTTTGTTCCTCTAGGACGGACAAATGGAAAGTGGCATTCAAAAGCCAGTAAGCGTGCAAGTAAGTGCCGGGCTGGCTTTGGGCCCTTACCTGTTGCGCGCTGTGCAGCAGATCCATTCTCTCTTGGAGGATGCAAGCGTCGCGCTCCCTCAACTCGCACATCAGGGCTCGCTTCCATTGGTCCACGGCGCTCCTAAGCTCTTCTCTCTGATCCGCCGTCAGCACGTCATTCACGCCAGCGTGGCTGGCTTTTTCGCCGTCCGTGGCGGGGCAGTCCCGCTGCGGTAGCGCCTCGTACAACATGGCCTCCAGCTCCAGGATCCTCTGGGCCGCAATCCTCGTCCATCAGTGGTCCGGCGGGAGATTTGAGGGCGGCTTACCTTATGAGCCTGGTCCATGGAACACTTCCTGAAGTCCAACTCTTCATCCAGGTAGCCCTTCTGCTTGCAGAACATATCCTAGCACAGCTCAAGGTCAGAATTGTTGGGGCACATTGCCGGAGTTCCCCTTGGCTGATGTCGCGTGTCTGTCTACCTTCTCACTTTCAATGTCCAACATCTTCTGTTGAAGTGCTGACTTGGTCACTTTGATGTATTCTAACCACTGAGGAAAGGCTGCTGTCACATAAGCAGAATGCGAGAGCGTGCGTGGACGTGCGCGTTACCTTCTCGGCTAGGGTGAGAAGGGTCCTGGCGTGAATCACGACCACCTGCTCCTCGTTGGTGAGATTCTGCAAGAGCCCAAAGGCACAGCGTCAACAAGCTTCTTTCAGCGCAAAGCCTTCCAAAAGTCACATTTGAGCCGCCGAGTCTCGTGGAGTGCGAACATAAGGAGTTCGACATACACTTACGGCGTTATAGCCCAGGATGTCCAGCTTCTTCATCAGATCACTGATGACGATGTCCGGGGGAAAGGCGCAAGGAGCAATGTAAGGTGTTCTGGGACCTCGGGTTAAGGTTAGGGTTGCGAGGGACGCCTTACGTACGCTCACGCCCTCGGCCTCGCAGTAGATCTGCAAAGGGCTGAGGCCGTCTGGGAAACGGACTTGCAGAAACTTCAAGACGGGGGAGCGCCACTCCCTCTCCTGAAAGGCAGAGGCATGCATCCGTCCGTCCGTCCGTCCGTCCGTCCGTCCGTCCGTCACATCTCTGGCCTCAACACGCTTGTGCGAGTCTTCCCACCTCCAGCTCCAGGATGCGGAACTCAAGCAGTTCGTTTTGGTCTCGGATATCCTGGATGTGCTCTTTCAGACGCGCTTCTTCCGCCTCCATCCGCCTGACCTGAAAAGACAGTCAGACCTCATCTGCGGGGCTTCCCGACAGGTGTGACGCCAAGCGACTCCGCCCAGCGCCTTTCTTTCCGTCACCTTTTCGGCCAACTGCTGATTGCTCTGACGCAGCAGCTGCTTCTCCTCCACCCACTTGACATTCTAGAAGAGACAAACGCGTGGACAGCTTTGGAATGTTGTGTCATTTTCATCCACAAATTCTTTGGTTGACTGGAAAATGACATTTGCTTTTCTCCGCATTTTCCCAGCCACGTTCGGGGGGGGGTTGGTCCAGTAATGCCAGACGGATGAGTGACTGAAGAATGTAGCTATTTTGTCTGAGAAAAAGGTGTGCTCATTGATGAGCTTACCTGTCCTTGTTGCTTCAGCGCTGACTCCAGATCTGCTACTCTGCTTTGATAGTGACCCATTTCTACCATCAGCTTTTCTCTGGTCTGAAAGGAGGAGGAGGGAGGCTCCTCCTCCTCCTTTCAGACCAGAGAACACCCGAGGCTGGGTGAGAACGGGGAGGCTGCGACCCGGCCGGGGGTTGCGGGAAGGGGCGCCACCTTGATCTCCTTCTCGGCGTCGTAGTCCCCTTTCGCTGGTCTGGGCTAGCAGAGCGTAGGCTCGTTGCAGCGCTTGATATTCTTGCGTCAGCTGGCGGTAGCGAAGCTCCGCCTCTTCATGCACACACCAATGCAACACAGCACTAGTACCAGAATCAGTCAGACCGGCGACAAAGCACCCGCGACGCAAAGACGAGTCCGATTCCAGGCTGAAGAGGAATGTTTGGTGCCAATACGCTGGCAGAAATGGCGGGCTACCTCTTCGGGTTCCGTGTCGGGGGTTCTGTCGGTGTGAAAAGACAAGGACGATCCGTCCGAGTCCACCAACACGTCTTCGTCGTAGCCGTAAAATGTTTCGATGACCTGCGGGCGCGGAAGCAAACATCTCTCTGAACAAACTGAAGCGACACCTCACGATGAATCGACGAGAGGAACGATAGCGAGAAAAAGGCCATTTCATCTTGCGCAACACCAAGCAGCCGCAAACAAACAGACTCACCTTGCAGGACCTCACGCTTTGTTCCTCCTCAGAGATTCTCGACGTCGGTATCGTAGCAGCAAATCTCTCTCCTGTCGACACAAATAATCCGCCTTTGAGATTCTTTGGATGCAAAGGGAACGAACGGCTCCGGCGCAGAAACAAACGCGACTCACAATGACATTTCTGACATGAGCTCCTGTCTCCAGAGCCTGAAAAACACGTCACCGGCGATGATTGGAGGGACGCTCGTCTTTTCCAAAAGTGACAACTACAGGGTGTGTCAGGGTTTTCCAGATTATCTTTATCGTATCATTGTGTTGCTTTGACTTTGACTGCGACCTGTAATAAATAATATTATTTATCCCTTATTTATCCCTATCGCTTATCCCTTCCTACACAAAGTCGTAAAACACCCCTTGCTATGTTTTGACTAGAGGTCAAGGGCTTCCTCTATTCAATCCACTCTTACACCCACCCTGTTTCTCTTAATTAAAATGCTCGTGCAGGAGCCGAGAGTCAGACTTCATTCGTACAACGGATGGACTCTCCACCTGCAGGTGTCCAAAAGAACTTACTTGTCTCCCGTGTGGTTCTTGCAAAATAAGTTGGAGCGAGCGCAACTCTAACAGGGTGCATTTTGCCACTAGCTGCCTACGGACAATGACGTCGCGCTCGCGGCTCATGGTTGACGGGCTGAGCAGCCGGGCAAGTCCGTCGTTTTCAGCGCACAGCGAGTGGCAAAGGCGCTGACAAAACGGGAGCTTTGAGCTGCTGAAAACGGCAAAACAAGTCTAAAGCGTGTTCAAACGCGTGCGCACAATGCTCCTGCTTGAAAGGTCGGAATTTAAGGGGCCAATTTTTTGGATGGCGGCCGCCGGCCAAGCTTTGGACGGAAAAGGTTTCCTGGCGACAGCGAGCGAGCGCGGCGCTGCCGTACGTGCACCGAGTCGCCTGCCTGAAGACCTTGGACAAGTCGTCGATGATGTGCCGCTGCTCCACAACTTGAAGGAACTCCATTTCACCGTCCTGCTGGCCGCAACCGCGGTCCAGGTCATTGAGCGAACTAGGCCTTCTCTGTGGAACACAAATGCAGTGGACTCTGTTGGCACGCCGCCGTTGTCCGCGTCGACTTACCAAGCTTGCCATCTCCTCGTTCTCCTGGGTGACAAAGCGCACTTTGTTTTCAAGGCGACACAGCACCAGCGAGAGTTCTTCATTCTTCCTGCTCAGGCGTTTGTTTTTGTACAGGAGTGGCAGAAACTGGCTTTCTGTTTCTCTCAGTCGCTTTAGCTGCAAGCATGAAGTGCGGGATGTGAAAGACGCACAACACGCGGGCCAGAACGTATCCATTCCTTTTGCATCGGTTTGAACGGAATCGTGGCTTTGGCTCCCAATAAAAGACATCTACCAGGCAACCGACTCGCCGCGCCGCTCAACTAATAAGCAAGCGCAATGGGTGCCTCGCTGGATGGCGCGCATCAAACGTAGCGCAAACCTTCAAGCGTGCCGTCAATAAATTACCAGTTCATTGCGCTCTTCAGAAAGCAGGGCGTTTCGATCCTCCAGTTTCCTGATGACTGCGCTGAGCTCAGCGATTTTCAGATGAAACCGTCGCGTGTCCCGATCCTCCTGAGACTGAAAACGCCCCGCAACACACACACACAAGCACTCGTTCAAAGTTCAAAACTGTTTTTGTGCTACCTTCCTCCAGCAACGAACTAAGTCATGCGTACTGCAAGTGTGTGATGAGGTGGCTTACGCAATGAAGAGGATTGCTAGTAGCGGCGTTGACCCCACTTCCAGGGTAGTTTAGGCCCGCCCTTTGGGAATCCCTCAGGGCAGCGATCTGCTGCTCGGCAGCCTGAGTCTGCAGCTGAAGGCGGTGGACGTGGCCGGCCCCAGGGCTTCATCCAAAACACTAACCGCTCTGTCTTTCAGCTTGATCTCATCCGTCTGGATGTACAAACGGGGAGCGCTCAGGCAGGCGGGCAAACTCATTTGCCAGAATTGTGACAAAAACAAAGAGAGCAACCGGCCAATTTTTTTCTTGAATCGACTAGAACACCTTTGCTGTGACAAAAGCGAAGCGAGCAACCGGACATTTTCTTCTTGTGAAATAGAATAGAATAGAATGCCTTAGGTGTCATTGCACTGCAGGTATACAACGAAATTGGGAACATAGCCACGCACCGCGCATCTGATCAGTCCTACCAGTCGGCGGATCTCCCTCTCGCAGTCTCTCTTGGTTCGGCTCAGCTCCTCCCGATGCTGGTGATGAGCCGATCGGAGCTCGGCCGCTCGGGACTGCCAGGCCTGCTGGGCCGCTGCCAGGGCTTCTTCCGCGCTCCTGGTGGAGGCGACACCGCTCGGTCTCCCGACACCGCCGCGTCTCCTCCACCTCCGCCAGCAAAGCGCCCCCCCTCCTCACCTGAGCAGACATTGCGCCACACCGGGCCGTTGAGACCGCAACGGAGCGCCGCGACGCTTACTGGGGACAAGCTACACAATACGGTAGCGGCCGCATCGAAGCCCGACGTGGCGTGCGGATAGTCAGACACGGATAGAGCGGATCACCTTGTCCATGGAGCCGTCCCTCAGGCTGAGGACCAAGGCATTCAGTCGCTGGATCTCTCCATCTTTGATTTTGATCACTCTCATCAGCTCCATTTCATGCTGCCGCAGTAATGTCTCCCTGGTAATGGCTAACTCTTTCTGCTTCTCCTCATGGAGTTTGCTTTTGAGTTCCGTCATGGCGGCGGTGGCACGGTGGTGCTCCGCCCGCAGGTCCTGACTTCTCTCTCTCTCCAGACAGCTGACCTGACATGACTTAGACTTAGACAAACTTTATTGTCATCTTGTCTGCACATGGTGCATACAAAACGAAATTCCGTTGCATACGTCTTACAACAAAGTAGTGATATTGCAGTTGAATAGAAGTAACATATCCTATGAAAATATATATATATACATATATACTATATATATATATATATATATATATATATTAAAAATAAGTATAAAGTGCAGCAGTGATAATTATGCAATAGTGCAAGTAGGCAAAACAGTATTCAAGAGTGTGCAGAGGAATGCTAAACCATGTATTAAACTTCTATTTAAAGGGTTTATACAAGTTCAGTAAAGTTGGTAGTGCGAGATAGTGCAAGATAGAGGTCCGTAGTGTCATAAAGTACAGTTCTGTGAATGTGTGATGCAGAGTTCAGTTTAGAGCTCAACAGTTCTAGTGTTCAACAGTCTGATGACAGCAGGGAAAAAGCTGTTGCAGAACCTGGTGGACCTGCAGCGGATGCTGCAAACCTCTTCCCAGAGGGCAGCAGGGAGAACAGTCCATGGTGGGGGTGTGATGGGTCATTGATGATGTTACGGGCACGGGACATGCAGCGCTGAGATGAAATGTCCTGAATGGAGGGAAGAGGAGCCCCTATGATCCTCTCTGCTGTCCTCACCACTCTCCTCACGTTCTTCCAATCGGAGGCGGTGCAGCCTCCACACCACACAGAGAGACAGCTTGTCAGAATGCTCTCTATGGTGCTCCTGTAGAACGTCCTCATGATGGGTGGGGGCAGGTGGGCTCTCCTCATCCTCCGCAGGAAGTACAAGCGCTTCTGTGCCCTCTTGACCAGTGCCGTAGTGTTCATAGTCCAGGTGAGGTCTTCTGTGATGTGGACCCCCAGGAATTTGGTGGTGCTGACCACCTCCACAGCTGAGCTGTTGATGATCAGTGGAGCGTGGTGAGGCTGTTTTTTCCTGAAGTCGACGATGATCTCCTTCATCTTCTCCTCATTCAGGATCAGGCTGTTTTCTCTGCACCAGCCCACCAGCTGCTCCACCTCCTCTCTGTAGTCCAGGTCGTTGTTGTCTCTGATGAGCCCCACCACCGTTGTGTCGTCTGCTGACTTCACGATGTGATTGGTGGTGAACCTGAGGACGCAGTCGTGTGTCATCAGGGTGCACAGCAGGGGGCTCAGGACGCAGCCCTGAAGGGAGCCTGTGCTGAGGGTGATGACATCAGAGGTGTTCTGTCCGACCCGGACTGACTGAGGTCTGTTGGTGAGGAAGTCTAGCAGCCAGTTGCGAAGGGGGGTGTTGAAGCCCAGGTGTTCCAATTTTCCTACCAGATGCTGTGGGATGATGGTGTTAAACGCTGAGCTGAAGTCCAGGAACAGCCTCCGCACATGGGTGTTCTTCTCCTCCAGGTGAGCCAGGCTCAGGTGAAGAACGGAGGAGATGGCGTCCTGAGTGGAGCGGTTTTGCCGGTCGGCAAACTGGAACGGGTCAAATAATAGGGGGAGTCTGGAAACGATGTGACCTTTAAGCAGCCTTTCGAAGCACTTCATCATAACCGGAGTCAGTGCAACAGGCCGGTAATCATTAAATGAGGTGATTTGAGGTTTCTTCGGCACCGGAATGATGGAGGCAGTCTTAAAGCACGCCGGCACTGTGGCTTGGCCCAGCGAGGTGTTAAAAATGTCTGTGATGACCCCAGCCAGATGACTTGCACATTCCCTGAACACACGCCCAGGAATGTTGTCGGGGCCAGGGGCCTTACAGGGGTTGACTCTCCTCAGGGTCTTCAACACATCGGCGGAGTCAAGGCAGAGTACCTCCTCTTCCTGATGGGGGACAGTTTTAACTGCTGGAGTGCCGTTTAGTGCCTCGAACCTCCCAAAGAAGTTATTTAGACCATTTAGAAAGTCAGCATCAACTACACCCACCGGGGGGGGGGAGGGTGAGTTGTAGTCTGTAATCGCCCGTATGCCTTGCCACATACTCCTGATGTTTTTGACGTCGTGGAAACGATCCTGAAATTTTCGACTGCGGTCTCGCTTCGCTATCCTGATGGCACGGTTCAAGTTGGCTCTCGCTGTCCTCAGTGTCTCCTTGTCGCCAGACTTGAAGGCAGAGTTCCGCGCTCGTAGCGTTTGACGTACCTCCTCAGTCATCCAGGGTCGTTGGTTGCCCCGGGTGATGATATTCTTAGTGGTGCTGACGTCCTCGGTGCATTTGTTGATGTAGGCTGACACAGTCATGGCACACGCATGTCTAATCTACATCGGGAAAACTGGGAGGGAGGGAGGCAGGCAGGGAGGCAGGCAGGGAGGCAGGCAGGGAGGCAGGCAGTGTCTGTCTGTTGAGGTTTTCACCTTGTTCTTCTCCTGCTGAAGTTCTAACTGGACGTCCATCAGTTTGGTTCTCAGCTCGTCATTGGCGGCCTGAAGGGCGTCCGTTCGCTCCGCCTTGGCCCGCCCTGCCGGAGCTCGTTTGGACATCTCTTACTCGAGTCTCGCCCGGTCGTCAGTCAGAGATCACAACATTTGTACCTGGAGAGCACAAACGCAGCGCTGTTTTCCACTGGCTTCGAACTCAACTTCAATCGGTACCGTAACTTACAACATCATAAACATAGAACTAGCTTGACTTATTCATTGAATAAATGCATTTGGTTCTTCAAAACTGCATCACGCAACATAGCGTGACCGAGACGGCCGTTATCCACCTGCGTGAAGTTATTTGGTGAAATGAATGAGATGTTTAAGACACCATCGTTCTGTCTCTATGTAGATGAAGGTAAATAATCGATTGCTGAAGGTCCAAAGGTGTTGTGATAAACAAATAAACATATTAGTGATTAGTGACATATTTGTGATAAACATATTAGGCAGGATAATCACATATGTTAACGTGACTGCCCACACTGTATTTATTTATGGTTATTTGTTAAATCGAGTACTGTTAGACATGAAATAGGAAGTGTTTAACATAAATGGAAGACGAAAGGGGTACTCACCATTGTAGCTCCTGCTGGTCAATGATACGAGCCTCTTCTTGCAGTGGAAAACATACAGCCAACAAACACCGTGGAACCTAAAGGAATGAAATTAAACATTAACATTTAGCCTCAACCAACATTCACAGATACAACGCAACGCAAACTACACAAACGTAAATCTTTTTAAACACAATGAGTTGTACTTACCGTGTACGCTCTAGACGGTCCACTTGCAAGCAGAAAATAAAGATATTTCTGTTGATAATCGTCGTGTTTGTATCCGGTGTCTCGCTCAAGGCCATTGCGCCCACAGATTTGAATTTTGGCGAGAGTTCAGCCTATTGACGTCATTTCCGCGGTGTAATACCCGCATATCTGAAACGGCAAAGTTAAGAGTAGAGTTAAATAAAGTTTTTAGTCAACGCAATAATTTACAACCGTTGACCAGTCGAAATAATCGTCGAAATTTGGCGTCTGTGGCTGGAAGCAGACGCCGAGTTCGACATTCCTCCCAAACGCCACACTCCCTCGCTTTTCAGGGCTAAAAAAAAAACAGTTGTAATTACCTTGTACGCTCTAGACGGTCAAGTTGCAAGCTGAAAACAAAAATATTTGCCTTGTTAGTCATCGTGTTACTAACCGCTGTGTCTTGTTTGCCAGAACTGCCGCTTTCCTACTTCCTGTTGCAAGCCACGCCCACGGATTATAATTTTGCCGTGAGTTCCGCCTATTGACGTCATGTCCGCGTCACATGACTGCGACGTAATATTATCTAAAACTGTTTGTGCGGTATTGTGTTGTTCTGTGCGGTATTGTGTTATTCTGTGCGGCGTCGTGTTGTTCTGTGCGGCGTCGTGTTGTTCAGTGCGACGTCGTGTTGTTCAGTGCGGCATGGTGTTGTTCAGTGCGGCATGGTGTTGTTCAGTGCGGCATGGTGTTGTTCAGTGCGGCATAATGTTGTTCAGTGCGGCATAATGTTGTTCAGTGCGGCATGGTGTTGTTCAGTGCGGCATGGTGTTGTTCAGTGCGGCATGGTGTTGTTCAGTGCGGCATAATGTTGTTCAGTGCGCCATAATGTTGTTCAGTGCGGCATGGTGTTGTTCAGTGCGGGATGGTGTTGTTCAGTGCAGGATGGTGTTGTTCAGTGCGGCATGGTGTTGTTCAATGCGGCATGGTGTTGTTCAGTGCGGGATGGTGTTGTTCAGTGCGGCATGGTGTTGTTCAGTGCGGCATAATGTTGTTCAGTGCGGCATGGTGTTGTTCAGTGCGGCATGGTGTTGTTCAGTGCGGCATGGTGTTGTTCAGTGCGGCATGGTGTTGTTCAGTGCGGAATGGTGTTGTTCAGTGCGGCATGGTGTTGTTCAGTGCGGCATGGTGTTGTTCAGTGCGGCATGGTGTTGTTCAGTGCGGGGTGGTGTTGTTCAGTGCGGGATGGTGTTGTTCAGTGCGGCATGGTGTTGTTCAATGCGGCATGGTGTTGTTCAGTGCGGGATGGTGTTGTTCAATGCGGGATCGTGTTGTTCAGTGCGGCATAATGTTGTTCAGTGCGGCATGGTGTTGTTCAGTGCGGCATGGTGTTGTTCAGTGCGACATAATGTTGTTTAGTGCGGCATAATGTTGTTCAGTAAGGCATAATGTTGTTCAGTGCGGCATGGTGTTGTTCAGTGCGGCATGGTGTTGTTCAGTGCGGCATGGTGTTGTTCAGTGCAGGATGGTGTTGTTCAGTGCGGCATGGTGTTGTTCAATGCGGCATGGTGTTGTTCAGTGCGGGATGGTGTTGTTCAGTGCAGGATGGTGTTGTTCAGTGCGGCATGGTGTTGTTCACTGTGGAATGGTGTTGTTCAGTGCGGCATGGTGTTGTTCAGTGCGGCATGGTGTTGTTCAGTGCAGGATGGTGTTGTTCGATGCGGGATCGTGTTGTTCAGTGCGGCATGGTGTTGTTCAGTGCGGCATGGTGTTGTTCAGTGCGGCATAATGTTGTTCAGTGCGGCATGGTGTTGTTCAGTGCGGCATGGTGTTGTTCAGTGCGGCATGGTGTTGTTCAGTGCGGCATGGTGTTGTTCAGTGCGGCATAATGTTGTCCAGTGCGCCATAATGTTGTTCAGTGCAGGATGGTGTTGTTTAGTGCGGGATGGTGTTGTTCAGTGCAGGATGGTGTTGTTCAGTGCGGCATGGTGTTGTTCAATGCGGCATGGTGTTGTTCAGTGCGGGATGGTGTTGTTCAGTGCGGCATGGTGTTGTTCAATGCAGGATCGTGTTGTTCAGTGCAGCATAATGTTGTTCAGTGCAGCATGGTGTTGTTCAGTGCGGCATAATGTTGTCCAGTGCGCCATAATGTTGTTCAGTGCGGCATGGTGTTGTTTAGTGCGGGATGGTGTTGTTCAGTGCAGGATGGTGTTGTTCAGTGCGGCATGGTGTTGTTCAATGCGGCATGGTGTTGTTCAGTGCGGGATGGTGTTGTTAAGTGCGGCATGGTGTTGTTCAGTGCGGCATAATGTTGTTCAGTGCGGCATGGTGTTGTTCAGTGCGGCATGGTGTTGTTCAGTGCGGCATGGTGTTGTTCAGTGCGGCATGGTGTTGTTCAGTGCGGCATGGTGTTGTTCAGTGCGGCATGGTGTTGTTCAGTGCGGCATGGTGTTGTTCAGTGCGGAATGGTGTTGTTCAGTGCGGCATGGTGTTGTTCAGTGCGGGATGGTGTTGTTCAATGCGGGATCGTGTTGTTCAGTGCGGGGTGGTGTTGTTCAGTGCGGGATGGTGTTGTTCAGTGCAGGATGGTGTTGTTCAGTGCGGCATGGTGTTGTTCAATGCAGGATCGTGTTGTTCAGTGCAGCATAATGTTGTTCAGTGCAGCATGGTGTTGTTCAGTGCGGCATGGTGTTGTTCAATGCGGCATGGTGTTGTTCAGTGCGGGATGGTGTTGTTCAGTGCGGCATGGTGTTTTTCAGTGCGGCATAATGTTGTTCAGTGCGGCATGGTGTTGTTCAGTGCGGCATGGTGTTGTTCAGTGCAGGATGGTGTTGTTCAGTGCGGCATGGTGTTGTTCAATGCAGGATCGTGTTTTTCAGTGCAGCATAATGTTGTTCAGTGCAGGATGGTGTTGTTCAGTGCGGCATGGTGTTGTTCAATGCAGGATCGTGTTTTTCAGTGCAGCATAATGTTGTTCAGTGCAGCATGGTGTTGTTCAGTGCGGCATAATGTTGTCCAGTGCGGCATGGTGTTGTTTAGTGCGGGATGGTGTTGTTCAGTGCAGGATGGTGTTGTTCAGTGCGGCATGGTGTTGTTCAATGCGGCATGGTGTTGTTCAGTGCGGGATGGTGTTGTTCAGTGCGGCATGGTGTTGTTCAGTGCGGCATAATGTTGTTCAGTGCGGCATGGTGTTGTTCAGTGCGGCATGGTGTTGTTCAGTGCGGCATGGTGTTGTTCAGTGCGGCATGGTGTTGTTCAGTGCGGAATGGTGTTGTTCAGTGCGGCATGGTGTTGTTCAGTGCGGGATGGTGTTGTTCAATGCGGGATCATGTTGTTCAGTGCGGGGTGGTGTTGTTCAGTGCAGGATGGTGTTGTTCAGTGCAGGATGGTGTTGTTCAGTGCGGCATGGTGTTGTTCAATGCAGGATCGTGTTGTTCAGTGCAGCATAATGTTGTTCAGTGCAGCATGGTGTTGTTCAGTGCGGCATGGTGTTGTTCAATGCGGCATGGTGTTGTTCAGTGCGGGATGGTGTTGTTCAGTGCGGCATGGTGTTTTTCAGTGCGGCATAATGTTGTTCAGTGCGGCATGGTGTTGTTCAGTGCGGCATGGTGTTGTTCAGTGCAGGATGGTGTTGTTCAGTGCGGCATGGTGTTGTCCAATGCAGGATCGTGTTGTTCAGTGCAGCATAATGTTGTTCAGTGCAGCATGGTGTTGTTCAGTGCGGCATGGTGTTGTTCAATGCGGCATGGTGTTGTTCACTGCGGGATGGTGTTGTTCAATGCGGGATCGTGTTGTTCAGTGCGGCATAATGTTGTTCAGTGCAGCATGGTGTTGTTCAGTGCGGCATGGTGTTGTTCAGTGCGACATAATGTTGTTTAGTGCGGCATAATGTTGTTCAGTGCGGCATAATGTTGTTCAGTGCGGCATGGTGTTGTTCAGTGCGGCATGGTGTTGTTCAGTGCGGCATGGTGTTGTTCAGTGCAGGATGGTGTTGTTCAGTGCGGCATGGTGTTGTTTAATGCGGCATGGTGTTGTTCAGTGCGGGATGGTGTTGTTCAGTGCAGGATGGTGTTGTTCAGTGCGGCATGGTGTTGTTCAGTGCGGCATAATGTTGTTCAGTGCGGCATAATGTTGTTCAGTGCGGCATAATGTTGTTCAGTGCGGCATAATGTTGTTCAGTGCGGGATGGTGTTGTTCATTGCGGCATGGTGTTGTTCAGTGCGGCATGGTGTTGTTCAGTGCGGCATGGTGTTGTTCAGTGCGGGATGGTGTTGTTCAGTGCAGGATGGTGTTGTTCAGTGCGGCATGGTGTTGTTCAGTGCGGCATGGTGTTGTTCATTTCGGCATAATGTTGTTCAGTGCGGCATAATGTTGTTTAGTGCGGCATGGTGTTGTTCAGTGCGGGATGGTGTTGTTCAGTGCGTTATAATGTTGTTCAGTGCGGCATGGTGTTGTTCAGTGCGGCATGGTGTTGTTCAGTGCGGCATGGTGTTGTTCAGTGCGGCATAATGTTGTTCAGTGCGGCATAATGTTGTTCAGTGCGGCATGGTGTTGTTCAGTGCGGGATGGTGTTGTTCAGTGCGGGATGGTGTTGTTCAGTGCGGCATGGTGTTCAATGCGGAATGGTGTTGTTCAGTGCAGGATGGTGTTGTTCAGTGCGGCATGGTGTTGTTCAGTGCGGCATAATGTTGTTCAGTGCGGCATGGTGTTGTTCAGTGCGGCACGGTGTTGTTCAGTGCGGCATGGTGTTGTTCAGTGCGGCATAATGTTGTTCAGTGCGGCATGGTGTTGTTCAGTGCGGCATGGTGTTGTTCAGTGCGGCATAATGTTCAGTGCGGCATAATGTTGTTCAGTGCGGCATGGTGTTGTTCAGTGCGGGATGGTGTTGTTCAGTGCAGGATGGTGTTGTTCAGTGCGGCATGGTGTTCAGTGCGGGATGGTGTCTTTCAGTGCGGCATGGTGTCGTTCAGTGCGGCATGGTGTCTTTCAGTGCGGCATGGTGTCGTTCAGTGAGGCATGGTGTTGTTCAGTGCGGCATGGTGTTGTTTAGTGCGGCATGGTGTTGTTCAGTGCGGGATGGTGTTGTTCAGTGTGGCATGGTGTTCAGTGCGGCATGGTGTTGTTCAGTGCGGTATCGTGTTGTTCAGTGCGGTATCGTGTTTCTCAGTGCGGTATCGTGTTGTTCAGTGCAGTATCGTTGTGTTGTTCGTATTGTGTTTAACACTTAGCCTCTAACACTTAGCCTCTAGCATCTAGAAGGTAAATAAATAGGAAGGAAGGACTCACCGGTGACGTCTTCGCCCACGTCCAAGCGTTGTACTTTGTATTTTCATC
Organism: Syngnathus floridae; assembly: GCF_059516105.1. Classification (NCBI taxonomy): domain Eukaryota; kingdom Metazoa; phylum Chordata; class Actinopteri; order Syngnathiformes; family Syngnathidae; genus Syngnathus; species Syngnathus floridae. The sequence continues at coordinate 99,274 of NW_028284058.1, forward strand.
CTTCTGACAGTGGAAAACATAGCCAACAAACACCGTGGAACCTAAACGAATGAAAGAAAACTATCATTTGGCCACAACCAACATTCACAGATACAACACAATGTGACGTGCGGGGTTGAGGTTAAAGGTTGAGTGAAGGGCCCTCGTTTTAAACTACTTTTTTGAAAAGGATTGGGAACAAGTAAGACGTATTTAATTTATTTAATGGGAAGTAGTAAGAGCTATTGAATTTAATCTATGTATTATATTCTATTGTATTGTATTCTGTTGTATTCTTTTGGATTGTATTCACACTAACCCCACTAAAACTTCAGCCCACAAAAACTCGCCTCTGGCGCCTAGCCTCTGGCACTTAGCCTCTAACACTTAGCCTTTAACACTTAGCCTTTAACACTTAGCCTTTAACACTTAGCCTAGAAGGTGAATAAATAGGGTTAAAGGTTGAGTGAAGGGACCTCGTTTTAAACTACTTTTTTGTAAAGGAGTGGGAACAAGTAAGACGTATTTAATTTATTTAATGGGAAGTAGTAAGACTTATTAAATTTATTTAATCTACTTTTCTTCCCAGGCAAAATTTGATGTGCTGCAATTCCAAATTTCCAAAGTGAATGAAGGAATGAAGTCCTTTAAATTATGATTTTGTATAAATACTAGGCATTAACACAAAATCGACGGCACAAAATGGGCAGACTTTACTTGTTTGAAAAGGACTGGTTACAAGACAGACTTTTTTAATTTATTTAATGGGAAGAAGACTTATTTAGTTTAATTGATCTATTTTTGTTCCCTGGCAAAATTCGATTTGCTGCAATTCCAAATTTCCAAAGTGAATGAAGGAAAGAAGTCGTTTAAATTATGATTTTGTTTAAATACTAGGCATAGACACAAAATCTACGGCACAAAATGGGCAGACTTTACTTGTTTGAAGAGGACTGGTTACAAGACAGACTTTTCTGATTTATTTAATGGGAAGAAGACTTATTTAGTTTATTTAATCTATTTTTGTTCCCTGGCAAAATTGGATTTGCTGAAATTGTATTTTGCCAAATCTTGCCTTGAGACCTGATAGGAAGTATTAAACGCTTAGTTAAATCAATACAAGTTGGTAATAAGAGCGAGTAATGTTGGTTGAACCGATGAATGAAGGTTGAAAGCAATTTAAATTATGACTTTGTATAAATACTAGATATTAACAGAACATCTACTGCGCGAAATGGGCAGAGTTTACTTGTTTGAGAAGGAGTGGCTTATTCAAAACTAAGATTTATTTAATCTGTTTGTTCCCAGGCAAAATTGGATGTGATGCAATTCCAAATTTCACCACATGATGGTGCCCAATTTTGACTTCATAGGACATATTAAACACTTAGCTTGTTATTATGTTCAAGGTAATCAGATTTGTTTATTATTCTAATGGCCTCTTCAAAACTATTCTGGATTACTACTTTGGATCTATTCTACATTACTTGGCAACAACATACTCTGTAACAGATTAGGCAGTATAATCATATCTGTTAACTTGAGAGTGCCCACACTCAATCTACTTATCGTGATGTGTTAAATCAATTACTGTTAGACATTATTTGTCTGATAATCTACCAAATCTTTGAATTGAAGAATTTGTGATTTAATTAATAGCTTGTTGTTATGTTAAGGGTAATCAGACTTGTATATAATTCTAATGGCCTTCTTTTGAAAACTATTCTGAATTACAACTTTGGATCTTATATTACTTTGCAACAATCTACTCCGTGACAGATTAGGCAGTATAATCACATATGTTAACTTCAGTGCCCACACTGTATTTATTTATGGTTATTTGTTAAATCAAGTACTGTTAGACATGAAATAGGAAGTGTTTAACATAAATGTTATGGCTACTCACCATTGTAGCTCGCTCCTGGTCAATGATACGAGCCTCTTCTTGCAGTGGAAAACTTGCAGCCAACAAACACCGTGGAACCTAAAGGAATGAAATTAAACATTAACATTTCGCCTCGACCAATTTTCACACGTACAACGCAACGCGGCTACACTTCTGCTATTACAAACGTAAATCTCCTTAAACACAATGAGTGTTACTTACCGTGTACGCTCTAGACGGTCCAGTTGCAAGCAGAAAATAAAGATATTTCTGTTGATAATCGTCGCTGCTCAGTGGCTCACGGCCATCGCGCCAACAGATTTGAATTTTGGCGGAGGTTCGGGCAATTACGTCATATCCACGGCACATGACTGCGACGTAATACCCGCTTATCTGAAACGGCAGTTAAAAGTAGAGTTACATCAAGTTTTCTTGGAACCTAAACGAATGAAAGAAAACTATCATTTGGCCACAACCAACATTCACAGATACAACACAACGTGCGGGGTTGGGGTTAAAGATTGAGTGAAGGGCCCTCGTTTTAAACTACTGTTTTGAAAAGGAGTGGGAACAAGTAAGACGTATTTAATTTATTTAATGGGAAGTAGTAAGACTTATTAAATTTATTTAATCTACTTTTCTTCCCAGGCAAAATTTGATGTGCTGCAATTCCAAATTTCCAAAGTGAATGAAGGAATGAAGTCCTTTAAATTATGATTTTGTATAAATACTAGGCATTAACACAAAATCGACGGCACAAAATGGGCAGACTTTACTTGTTTGAAAAGGACTGGTTACAAGACAGACTTTTTTAATTTATTTAATGGGAAGAAGACTTATTTAGTTTAATTGATCTATTTTTGTTCCCTGCCAAAATTCGATTTGCTGCAATTCCAAATTTCCAAAGTGAATGAAGGAAAGAAGTCGTTTAAATTATGATTTTGTTTAAATACTAGGCATAGACACAAAATCTACGGCACAAAATGGGCAGACTTTACTTGTTTGAAGAGGACTGGTTACAAGACAGACTTTTCTGATTTATTTAATGGGAAGAGGACTTATTTAGTTTATTTAATCTATTTTTGTTCCCTGGCAAAATTGGATTTGCTGAAATTGTATTTTGCCAAATCTCGATTTGAGACCTGATAGGAAGTATTAAACGCTTAGTTAAATCAATACAAGTTGGTAATAAGAGCGAGTAATGTTGGTTGAACCGATGAATGAAGGTTGAAAGCAATTTAAATTATGACTTTGTATAAATACTAGATATTAACAGAACATCTACTGCGCAAAATGGGCAGAGTTTACTTGTTTGAGAAGGAGTGGCTTATTCAAAACTAAGATTTATGTAATCTGTTTGTTCCCAGGCAAAATTGGATGTGATGCAATTCCAAATTTCACCACATGATGGTGCCCAATTTTGACTTCATAGGACATATTAAACACTTAGCTTGTTATTATGTTCAAGGTAATCAGATTTGTTTATCATTCTAATGGCCTCTTCAAAACTATTCTGGATTACTACTTTGGATCTATTCTACATTACTTGGCAACAACATACTCTGTAACAGATTAGGCAGTATAATCACATATGTTAACTTGAGAGTGCCCACACTCAATCTACTTATCGTGATGTGTTAAATCAATTACTGTTAGACATTATTTGTCTGATAATCTACCAAATCTTTGAATTGAAGAATTTGTGATTTAATTAATAGCTTGTTCAGGGTAATCAGACTTGTATATAATTCTAATGGCCTTCTTTTGAAAACTATTCTGAATTACAACTTTGGATCTTATATTACTTTGCAACAATCTACTCCGTGACAGATTAGGCAGTATAATCACATATGTTAACTTCAGTGCCCACACTGTATTTATTTATGGTTATTTGTTAAATCAAGTACTGTTAGACATGAAATAGGAAGTGTTTAACATAAATGTTATGGCTACTCACCATTGTAGCTCGCTCCTGGTCAATGATACGAGCCTCTTCTTGCAGTGGAAAACTTGCAGCCAACAAACACCGTGGAACCTAAAGGAATGAAATTAAACATTAACATTTCGCCTCGACCAATTTTCACACGTACAACGCAACGCGGCTACACTTCTGCTATTACAAACGTAAATCTCCTTAAACACAATGAGTGTTACTTACCGTGTACGCTCTAGACGGTCCAGTTGCAAGCAGAAAATAAAGATATTTCTGTTGATAATCGTCGCTGCTCAGTGGCTCACGGCCATCGCGCCAACAGATTTGAATTTTGGCGGAGGTTCGGGCAATTACGTCATATCCGCGGCATTTGACTGCGACGTAATACCCGCTTATCTGAAACGGCAGTTAAAAGTAGAGTTACATCAAGTTTTCTTGGAACCTAAACGAATGAAAGAAAACTATCATTTGGCCACAACCAACATTCACAGATACAACACAACGTGCGGGGTTGAGGTTAAAGATTGAGTGAAGGGCCCTCGTTTTAAACTACTGTTTTGAAAAGGAGTGGGAACAAGTAAGACGTATTTAATTTATTTAATGGGAAGTAGTAAGACTTATTAAATTTATTTAATCTACTTTTCTTCCCAGGCAAAATTTGATGTGCTGCAATTCCAAATTTCCAAAGTGAATGAAGGAATGAAGTCCTTTAAATTATGATTTTGTATAAATACTAGGCATTAACACAAAATCGACGGCACAAAATGGGCAGACTTTACTTGTTTGAAAAGGACTGGTTACAAGACAGACTTTTTTAATTTATTTAATGGGAAGAAGACTTATTTAGTTTAATTGATCTATTTTTGTTCCCTGCCAAAATTCGATTTGCTGCAATTCCAAATTTCCAAAGTGAATGAAGGAAAGAAGTCGTTTAAATTATGATTTTGTTTAAATACTAGGCATAGACACAAAATCTACGGCACAAAATGGGCAGACTTTACTTGTTTGAAGAGGACTGGTTACAAGACAGACTTTTCTGATTTATTTAATGGGAAGAGGACTTATTTAGTTTATTTAATCTATTTTTGTTCCCTGGCAAAATTGGATTTGCTGAAATTGTATTTTGCCAAATCTCGATTTGAGACCTGATAGGAAGTATTAAACGCTTAGTTAAATCAATACAAGTTGGTAATAAGAGCGAGTAATGTTGGTTGAACCGATGAATGAAGGTTGAAAGCAATTTAAATTATGACTTTGTATAAATACTAGATATTAACAGAACATCTACTGCGCAAAATGGGCAGAGTTTACTTGTTTGAGAAGGAGTGGCTTATTCAAAACTAAGATTTATGTAATGTGTTTGTTCCCAGGCAAAATTGGATGTGATGCAATTCCAAATTTCACCACATGATGGTGCCCAATTTTGACTTCATAGGACATATTAAACACTTAGCTTGTTATTATGTTCAAGGTAATCAGATTTGTTTATTATTCTAATGGCCTCTTCAAAACTATTCTGGATTACTACTTTGGATCTATTCTACATTACTTGGCAACAACATACTCTGTAACAGATTAGGCAGTATAATCACATATGTTAACTTGAGAGTGCCCACACTCAATCTACTTATCGTGATGTGTTAAATCAATTACTGTTAGACATTATTTGTCTGATAATCTACCAAATCTTTGGATTGAAGAATTTGTGATTTAATTAATAGCTTGTTCAGGGTAATCAGACTTGTATATAATTCTAATGGCCTTCTTTTGAAAACTATTCTGAATTACAACTTTGGATCTTATATTACTTTGCAACAATCTACTCGGTGACAGATTAGGCAGTATAATCACATATGTTAACTTCAGTGCCCACACTGTATTTATTTATGGTTATTTGTTAAATCAAGTACTGTTAGACATGAAATAGGAAGTGTTTAACATAAATGTTATGGCTACTCACCATTGTAGCTCGCTCCTGGTCAATGATATGAGCCTCTTCTTGCAGTGGAAAACTTGCAGCCAACAAACACCGTGGAACCTAAAGGAATGAAATTAAACATTAACATTTCGCCCGGACCAACATTCACACGTACAACGCAACGCGGCTACACTTCTGCTATTACAAACGTAAATCTCCTTAAACACAACGAGTGTTACTTACCGTGTACGCTCTAGGCAAAATTGGATGTGATGCAATTCCAAATCTATCTGAAACGGCAGTTAAAAGTAGAGTTACATCAAGTTTTCTTTTTTAATCAACACAATCATTTACAACCGTTGACCAGAAAGAATCGTCGAAATTCGACGTCCCCCACAAACGCCACGCTCACTCGCTTTTCAGGGCAACAAAAGTACTTCTTTTTAAAAACGATGAGTTGTACTTACCGTGTACGCTCTGGACGGTCCAGTTGCAAGCAGAAAATAAAAATATTTCTCTTGTTAGTCGTTTGTTACCATCCGCTGTGTCTTTGTCAACATCGCCGCCATTTTCCTACTTCCTGCTGCGAGCCACGCCCACGGATTTAAATTTGGGCGGAAGCTCTTTCCATTGGCGTCGTTTTCGCGTATAGCAAATCCGATTGGTTGGGAAGGGGGCACGGTTATGCAGCCGAGGGGTCCTGTGATCGGTGGGATGTAAAGTAGGCGTCGACGTCACGTCCGCGTCACGTGACCACGACGTGGCAGACGTCATATAGCAACCGCTGTTTTGTTTAGTAGACTTACAGTTGTTATGCATTGACATAATGGCGCACACACCAAATAGATTTAAATAAATTAAATAATTCTTCTGCCCACTCTCTTTTAAACAAGTTAACTCTCCCCGCGGATTTGAATTCCGGCGAAAGTTACGCCCATCGACGTCACGTATGTCACGTGACCACGACGTGGCAGATGTCATATAGCAACCGCTGTTTTGTTTAGTAGATTTACAGTTGTTATGCATTGGCATAATGGTGTGCACTCAAAATAGATTTAAATAAATTAAATATTTCTTCTGCCTACTCCCTTTTAAACAAGTTAACTCTGCCCACGTCCATTGACGTCTTGTCTGCGTCACGTGACCACGACGTAGCGACGTCATATAGTAACCGCTGTTTTGACCAGTAGACTTAGTTATTATGCGTTGACATAATGGCGCACTGGTTAGCATGGCCACCTCTTAAGCATGATGATGCGGGTTCGACGCCTGATCAATGTTAGCATGGAGTGAGCTGAAGTGCATGGCGCTGAAGATTTGAATCTTTGAAATGCGCTGAGGTCTGACATATCAGGCAGAATGGTTTGCCATCACGTTCAACAAAAAATAGAAACTTTCCCACTCTGATTAAAACGTCCTGTGTTCATCTACGTATTTTCGTTTTGCTGTGCATCTTTTCCCTGCCATTTCGAGAGCCCAATTGACACTCATAGTTTAAAGAAATGTGTTTGCCCATCCTACTTTGTGGAATTTCACCACATGCGCTTTTGACCAAAATACCAAATTGAACTCAAGTGAAGCCAACACGCACAACCCCCCCCCCCCCACACACACACACACACACACACACACAAATGTTGATATGAACATAAAAGAGCCGCATGCGGTTCGGGAGTTGCGGCTTGGCCAAACCTGTACTATACAACTTTATTTGTATAAAATTTTCACAACAGCTGTCACACAAACAAAGCGGGAAAAACCGAAGACGTGCGTGTTCCGCCCACGCTGGATTTATTTGCATCTTTGAAAAGACACCGTATTGCCGCAGATGTGGCAAAGAGTACTTTTGGGCATCTGAGACGGAAGGATGTCCAAAGCATCACGTCACCTGCTCTGGTAGGCATGGTGGTGGGACGTTGAGGTCAACCGCTTTGGGGTTGGCTGACTCTTTGATCGCAGGATGCCACACACTTGAAGACAGAAGCAGAAAAGCAGAGCTAAATGCAAAATGTACTCACCGGTGACTCCAATTTTTTTCCCCCCTGAAGAAACAGCTGGACGGGTGGCCCCGGCTGGCCAGTGGGACTCTTGTTATTCTGACCCTTTTTAGTGCGCGTTTGGGACAACAACCGTTTTTTGTGGCGCTCTCTTCTGGTTCAAAAGTGCCCTGCATGTGAATTTGCTTTTCCTGCCTTCTGATTGGATGAGCGCCGGTGTGACGCGGTGCCTCTGTCACCGTGGCGGGGGGTATACGTTGGCATCGGAGCGTCTGCCAACGTCTGAGACCGGCTGGCAGTGTATCGGAGGTGTCGAGTGCGGTGCCGCTGGAGCTCACTCACCAGCTGGTGTTAGGGCCACAGAATGAAGGCCAAGGAGAAGAATAGAAAGAGAAACAGAAACTTCTCCTCCAATTGTTTGATTTGTCTCTTCTGAGCTTCGATGAATTCTTTCAGCTCTTTGTTCCTCTAGGACGGACAAATGGAAAGTGGCATTCAAAAGCCAGTAAGCGTGCAAGTAAGTGCCGGGCTGGCTTTGGGCCCTTACCTGTTGCGCGCTGTGCAGCAGATCCATTCTCTCTTGGAGGATGCAAGCGTCGCGCTCCCTCAACTCGCACATCAGGGCTCGCTTCCATTGGTCCACGGCGCTCCTAAGCTCTTCTCTCTGATCCGCCGTCAGCACGTCATTCACGCCAGCGTGGCTGGCTTTTTCGCCGTCCGTGGCGGGGCAGTCCCGCTGCGGTAGCGCCTCGTACAACATGGCCTCCAGCTCCAGGATCCTCTGGGCCGCAATCCTCGTCCATCAGTGGTCCGGCGGGAGATTTGAGGGCGGCTTACCTTATGAGCCTGGTCCATGGAACACTTCCTGAAGTCCAACTCTTCATCCAGGTAGCCCTTCTGCTTGCAGAACATATCCTAGCACAGCTCAAGGTCAGAATTGTTGGGGCACATTGCCGGAGTTCCCCTTGGCTGATGTCGCGTGTCTGTCTACCTTCTCACTTTCAATGTCCAACATCTTCTGTTGAAGTGCTGACTTGGTCACTTTGATGTATTCTAACCACTGAGGAAAGGCTGCTGTCACATAAGCAGAATGCGAGAGCGTGCGTGGACGTGCGCGTTACCTTCTCGGCTAGGGTGAGAAGGGTCCTGGCGTGAATCACGACCACCTGCTCCTCGTTGGTGAGATTCTGCAAGAGCCCAAAGGCACAGCGTCAACAAGCTTCTTTCAGCGCAAAGCCTTCCAAAAGTCACATTTGAGCCGCCGAGTCTCGTGGAGTGCGAACATAAGGAGTTCGACATACACTTACGGCGTTATAGCCCAGGATGTCCAGCTTCTTCATCAGATCACTGATGACGATGTCCGGGGGAAAGGCGCAAGGAGCAATGTAAGGTGTTCTGGGACCTCGGGTTAAGGTTAGGGTTGCGAGGGACGCCTTACGTACGCTCACGCCCTCGGCCTCGCAGTAGATCTGCAAAGGGCTGAGGCCGTCTGGGAAACGGACTTGCAGAAACTTCAAGACGGGGGAGCGCCACTCCCTCTCCTGAAAGGCAGAGGCATGCATCCGTCCGTCCGTCCGTCCGTCCGTCCGTCACATCTCTGGCCTCAACACGCTTGTGCGAGTCTTCCCACCTCCAGCTCCAGGATGCGGAACTCAAGCAGTTCGTTTTGGTCTCGGATATCCTGGATGTGCTCTTTCAGACGCGCTTCTTCCGCCTCCATCCGCCTGACCTGAAAAGACAGTCAGACCTCATCTGCGGGGCTTCCCGACAGGTGTGACGCCAAGCGACTCCGCCCAGCGCCTTTCTTTCCGTCACCTTTTCGGCCAACTGCTGATTGCTCTGACGCAGCAGCTGCTTCTCCTCCACCCACTTGACATTCTAGAAGAGACAAACGCGTGGACAGCTTTGGAATGTTGTGTCATTTTCATCCACAAATTCTTTGGTTGACTGGAAAATGACATTTGCTTTTCTCCGCATTTTCCCAGCCACGTTCGGGGGGGGGGGGGGGGGGGGGTTGGTCCAGTAATGCCAGACGGATGAGTGACTGAAGAATGTAGCTATTTTGTCTGAGAAAAAGGTGTGCTCATTGATGAGCTTACCTGTCCTTGTTGCTTCAGCGCTGACTCCAGATCTGCTACTCTGCTTTGATAGTGACCCATTTCTACCATCAGCTTTTCTCTGGTCTGAAAGGAGGAGGAGGGAGGCTCCTCCTCCTCCTTTCAGACCAGAGAACACCCGAGGCTGGGTGAGAACGGGGAGGCTGCGACCCGGCCGGGGGTTGCGGGAAGGGGCGCCACCTTGATCTCCTTCTCGGCGTCGTAGTCCCCTTTCGCTGGTCTGGGCTAGCAGAGCGTAGGCTCGTTGCAGCGCTTGATATTCTTGCGTCAGCTGGCGGTAGCGAAGCTCCGCCTCTTCATGCACACACCAATGCAACACAGCACTAGTACCAGAATCAGTCAGACCGGCGACAAAGCACCCGCGACGCAAAGACGAGTCCGATTCCAGGCTGAAGAGGAATGTTTGGTGCCAATACGCTGGCAGAAATGGCGGGCTACCTCTTCGGGTTCCGTGTCGGGGGTTCTGTCGGTGTGAAAAGACAAGGACGATCCGTCCGAGTCCACCAACACGTCTTCGTCGTAGCCGTAAAATGTTTCGATGACCTGCGGGCGCGGAAGCAAACATCTCTCTGAACAAACTGAAGCGACACCTCACGATGAATCGACGAGAGGAACGATAGCGAGAAAAAGGCCATTTCATCTTGCGCAACACCAAGCAGCCGCAAACAAACAGACTCACCTTGCAGGACCTCACGCTTTGTTACTCCTCAGAGATTCTCGACGTCGGTATCGTAGCAGCAAATCTCTCTCCTGTCGACACAAATAATCCGCCTTTGAGATTCTTTGGATGCAAAGGGAACGAACGGCTCCGGCGCAGAAACAAACGCGACTCACAATGACATTTCTGACATGAGCTCCTGTCTCCAGAGCCTGAAAAACACGTCACCGGCGATGATTGGAGGGACGCTCGTCTTTTCCAAAAGTGACAACTACAGGGTGTGTCAGGGTTTTCCAGATTATCTTTATCGTATCATTGTGTTGCTTTGACTTTGACTGCGACCTGTAATAAATAATATTATTTATCCCTTATTTATCCCTATCGCTTATCCCTTCCTACACAAAGTCGTAAAACACCCCTTGCTATGTTTTGACTAGAGGTCAAGGGCTTCCTCTATTCAATCCACTCTTACACCCACCCTGTTTCTCTTAATTAAAATGCTCGTGCAGGAGCCGAGAGTCAGACTTCATTCGTACAACGGATGGACTCTCCACCTGCAGGTGTCCAAAAGAACTTACTTGTCTCCCGTGTGGTTCTTGCAAAATAAGTTGGAGCGAGCGCAACTCTAACAGGGTGCATTTTGCCACTAGCTGCCTACGGACAATGACGTCGCGCTCGCGGCTCATGGTTGACGGGCTGAGCAGCCGGGCAAGTCCGTCGTTTTCAGCGCACAGCGAGTGGCAAAGGCGCTGACAAAACGGGAGCTTTGAGCTGCTGAAAACGGCAAAACAAGTCTAAAGCGTGTTCAAACGCGTGCGCACAATGCTCCTGCTTGAAAGGTCGGAATTTAAGGGGCCAATTTTTTGGATGGCGGCCGCCGGCCAAGCTTTGGACGGAAAAGGTTTCCTGGCGACAGCGAGCGAGCGCGGCGCTGCCGTACGTGCACCGAGTCGCCTGCCTGAAGACCTTGGACAAGTCGTCGATGATGTGCCGCTGCTCCACAACTTGAAGGAACTCCATTTCACCGTCCTGCTGGCCGCAACCGCGGTCCAGGTCATTGAGCGAACTAGGCCTTCTCTGTGGAACACAAATGCAGTGGACTCTGTTGGCACGCCGCCGTTGTCCGCGTCGACTTACCAAGCTTGCCATCTCCTCGTTCTCCTGGGTGACAAAGCGCACTTTGTTTTCAAGGCGACACAGCACCAGCGAGAGTTCTTCATTCTTCCTGCTCAGGCGTTTGTTTTTGTACAGGAGTGGCAGAAACTGGCTTTCTGTTTCTCTCAGTCGCTTTAGCTGCAAGCATGAAGTGCGGGATGTGAAAGACGCACAACACGCGGGCCAGAACGTATCCATTCCTTTTGCATCGGTTTGAACGGAATCGTGGCTTTGGCTCCCAATAAAAGACATCTACCAGGCAACCGACTCGCCGCGCCGCTCAACTAATAAGCAAGCGCAATGGGTGCCTCGCTGGATGGCGCGCATCAAACGTAGCGCAAACCTTCAAGCGTGCCGTCAATAAATTACCAGTTCATTGCGCTCTTCAGAAAGCAGGGCGTTTCGATCCTCCAGTTTCCTGATGACTGCGCTGAGCTCAGCGATTTTCAGATGAAACCGTCGCGTGTCCCGATCCTCCTGAGACTGAAAACGCCCCGCAACACACACACACAAGCACTCGTTCAAAGTTCAAAACTGTTTTTGTGCTACCTTCCTCCAGCAACGAACTAAGTCATGCGTACTGCAAGTGTGTGATGAGGTGGCTTACGCAATGAAGAGGATTGCTAGTAGCGGCGTTGACCCCACTTCCAGGGTAGTTTAGGCCCGCCCTTTGGGATTCCCTCAGGGCAGCGATCTGCTGCTCGGCAGCCTGAGTCTGCAGCTGAAGGCGGTGGACGTGGCCGGCCCCAGGGCTTCATCCAAAACACTAACCGCTCTGTCTTTCAGCTTGATCTCATCCGTCTGGATGTACAAACGGGGAGCGCTCAGGCAGGCGGGCAAACTCATTTGCCAGAATTGTGACAAAAACAAAGAGAGCAACCGGCCAATTTTTTTCTTGAATCGACTAGAACACCTTTGCTGTGACAAAAGCGAAGCGAGCAACCGGACATTTTCTTCTTGTGAAATAGAATAGAATAGAATGCCTTAGGTGTCATTGCACTGCAGGTATACAACGAAATTGGGAACATAGCCACGCACCGCGCATCTGATCAGTCCTACCAGTCGGCGGATCTCCCTCTCGCAGTCTCTCTTGGTTCGGCTCAGCTCCTCCCGATGCTGGTGATGAGCCGATCGGAGCTCGGCCGCTCGGGACTGCCAGGCCTGCTGGGCCGCTGCCAGGGCTTCTTCCGCGCTCCTGGTGGAGGCGACACCGCTCGGTCTCCCGACACCGCCGCGTCTCCTCCACCTCCGCCAGCAAAGCGCCCCCCCTCCTCACCTGAGCAGACATTGCGCCACACCGGGCCGTTGAGACCGCAACGGAGCGCCGCGACGCTTACTGGGGACAAGCTACACAATACGGTAGCGGCCGCATCGAAGCCCGACGTGGCGTGCGGATAGTCAGACACGGATAGAGCGGATCACCTTGTCCATGGAGCCGTCCCTCAGGCTGAGGACCAAGGCATTCAGTCGCTGGATCTCTCCATCTTTGATTTTGATCACTCTCATCAGCTCCATTTCATGCTGCCGCAGTAATGTCTCCCTGGTAATGGCTAACTCTTTCTGCTTCTCCTCATGGAGTTTGCTTTTGAGTTCCGTCATGGCGGCGGTGGCACGGTGGTGCTCCGCCCGCAGGTCCTGACTTCTCTCTCTCTCCAGACAGCTGACCTGACATGACTTAGACTTAGACAAACTTTATTGTCATCTTGTCTGCACATGGTGCATACAAAACGAAATTCCGTTGCATACGTCTTACAACAAAGTAGTGATATTGCAGTTGAATAGAAGTAACATATCCTATGAAAATATATATATATACATATATACTATATATATATATATATATATATATATTAAAAATAAGTATAAAGTGCAGCAGTGATAATTATGCAATAGTGCAAGTAGGCAAAACAGTATTCAAGAGTGTGCAGAGGAATGCTAAACCATGTATTAAACTTCTATTTAAAGGGTTTATACAAGTTCAGTAAAGTTGGTAGTGCGAGATAGTGCAAGATAGAGGTCCGTAGTGTCATAAAGTACAGTTCTGTGAATGTGTGATGCAGAGTTCAGTTTAGAGCTCAACAGTTCTAGTGTTCAACAGTCTGATGACAGCAGGGAAAAAGCTGTTGCAGAACCTGGTGGACCTGCAGCGGATGCTGCAAACCTCTTCCCAGAGGGCAGCAGGGAGAACAGTCCATGGTGGGGGTGTGATGGGTCATTGATGATGTTACGGGCACGGGACATGCAGCGCTGAGATGAAATGTCCTGAATGGAGGGAAGAGGAGCCCCTATGATCCTCTCTGCTGTCCTCACCACTCTCCTCACGTTCTTCCAATCGGAGGCGGTGCAGCCTCCACACCACACAGAGAGACAGCTTGTCAGAATGCTCTCTATGGTGCTCCTGTGGAACGTCCTCATGATGGGTGGGGGCAGGTGGGCTCTCCTCATCCTCCGCAGGAAGTACAAGCGCTTCTGTGCCCTCTTGACCAGTGCCGTAGTGTTCATAGTCCAGGTGAGGTCTTCTGTGATGTGGACCCCCAGGAATTTGGTGGTGCTGACCACCTCCACAGCTGAGCTGTTGATGATCAGTGGAGCGTGGTGAGGCTGTTTTTTCCTGAAGTCGACGATGATCTCCTTCATCTTCTCCTCATTCAGGATCAGGCTGTTTTCTCTGCACCAGCCCACCAGCTGCTCCACCTCCTCTCTGTAGTCCAGGTCGTTGTTGTCTCTGATGAGCCCCACCACCGTTGTGTCGTCTGCTGACTTCACGATGTGATTGGTGGTGAACCTGAGGACGCAGTCGTGTGTCATCAGGGTGCACAGCAGGGGGCTCAGGACGCAGCCCTGAAGGGAGCCTGTGCTGAGGGTGATGACATCAGAGGTGTTCTGTCCGACCCGGACTGACTGAGGTCTGTTGGTGAGGAAGTCTAGCAGCCAGTTGCGAAGGGGGGTGTTGAAGCCCAGGTGTTCCAATTTTCCTACCAGATGCTGTGGGATGATGGTGTTAAACGCTGAGCTGAAGTCCAGGAACAGCCTCCGCACATGGGTGTTCTTCTCCTCCAGGTGAGCCAGGCTCAGGTGAAGAACGGAGGAGATGGCGTCCTGAGTGGAGCGGTTTTGCCGGTCGGCAAACTGGAACGGGTCAAATAATAGGGGGAGTCTGGAAACGATGTGACCTTTAAGCAGCCTTTCGAAGCACTTCATCATAACCGGAGTCAGTGCAACAGGCCGGTAATCATTAAATGAGGTGATTTGAGGTTTCTTCGGCACCGGAATGATGGAGGCAGTCTTAAAGCACGCCGGCACTGTGGCTTGGCCCAGCGAGGTGTTAAAAATGTCTGTGATGACCCCAGCCAGATGACTTGCACATTCCCTGAACACACGCCCAGGAATGTTGTCGGGGCCAGGGGCCTTACAGGGGTTGACTCTCCTCAGGGTCTTCAACACATCGGCGGAGTCAAGGCAGAGTACCTCCTCTTCCTGATGGGGGACAGTTTTAACTGCTGGAGTGCCGTTTAGTGCCTCGAACCTCCCAAAGAAGTTATTTAGACCATTTAGAAAGTCAGCATCAACTACACCCACCGGGGGGGGGGAGGGTGAGTTGTAGTCTGTAATCGCCCGTATGCCTTGCCACATACTCCTGATGTTTTTGACGTCGTGGAAACGATCCTGAAATTTTCGACTGCGGTCTCGCTTCGCTATCCTGATGGCACGGTTCAAGTTGGCTCTCGCTGTCCTCAGTGTCTCCTTGTCGCCAGACTTGAAGGCAGAGTTCCGCGCTCGTAGCGTTTGACGTACCTCCTCAGTCATCCAGGGTCGTTGGTTGCCCCGGGTGATGATATTCTTAGTGGTGCTGACGTCCTCGGTGCATTTGTTGATGTAGGCTGACACAGTCATGGCACACGCATGTCTAATCTACATCGGGAAAACTGGGAGGGAGGGAGGCAGGCAGGGAGGCAGGCAGGGAGGCAGGCAGGGAGGCAGGCAGTGTCTGTCTGTTGAGGTTTTCACCTTGTTCTTCTCCTGCTGAAGTTCTAACTGGACGTCCATCAGTTTGGTTCTCAGCTCGTCATTGGCGGCCTGAAGGGCGTCCGTTCGCTCCGCCTTGGCCCGCCCTGCCGGAGCTCGTTTGGACATCTCTTACTCGAGTCTCGCCCGGTCGTCAGTCAGAGATCACAACATTTGTACCTGGAGAGCACAAACGCAGCGCTGTTTTCCACTGGCTTCGAACTCAACTTCAATCGGTACCGTAACTTACAACATCATAAACATAGAACTAGCTTGACTTATTCATTGAATAAATGCATTTGGTTCTTCAAAACTGCATCACGCAACATAGCGTGACCGAGACGGCCGTTATCCACCTGCGTGAAGTTATTTGGTGAAATGAATGAGATGTTTAAGACACCATCGTTCTGTCTCTATGTAGATGAAGGTAAATAATCGATTGCTGAAGGTCCAAAGGTGTTGTGATAAACAAATAAACATATTAGTGATTAGTGACATATTTGTGATAAACATATTAGGCAGGATAATCACATATGTTAACGTGACTGCCCACACTGTATTTATTTATGGTTATTTGTTAAATCGAGTACTGTTAGACATGAAATAGGAAGTGTTTAACATAAATGGAAGACGAAAGGGGTACTCACCATTGTAGCTCCTGCTGGTCAATGATACGAGCCTCTTCTTGCAGTGGAAAACATACAGCCAACAAACACCGTGGAACCTAAAGGAATGAAATTAAACATTAACATTTAGCCTCAACCAACATTCACAGATACAACGCAACGCAAACTACACAAACGTAAATCTTTTTAAACACAATGAGTTGTACTTACCGTGTACGCTCTAGACGGTCCACTTGCAAGCAGAAAATAAAGATATTTCTGTTGATAATCGTCGTGTTTGTATCCGGTGTCTCGCTCAAGGCCATTGCGCCCACAGATTTGAATTTTGGCGAGAGTTCAGCCTATTGACGTCATTTCCGCGGTGTAATACCCGCATATCTGAAACGGCAAAGTTAAGAGTAGAGTTAAATAAAGTTTTTAGTCAACGCAATAATTTACAACCGTTGACCAGTCGAAATAATCGTCGAAATTTGGCGTCTGTGGCTGGAAGCAGACGCCGAGTTCGACATTCCTCCCAAACGCCACACTCCCTCGCTTTTCAGGGCTAAAAAAAAAACAGTTGTAATTACCTTGTACGCTCTAGACGGTCAAGTTGCAAGCTGAAAACAAAAATATTTGCCTTGTTAGTCATCGTGTTACTAACCGCTGTGTCTTGTTTGCCAGAACTGCCGCTTTCCTACTTCCTGTTGCAAGCCACGCCCACGGATTATAATTTTGCCGTGAGTTCCGCCTATTGACGTCATGTCCGCGTCACATGACTGCGACGTAATATTATCTAAAACTGTTTGTGCGGTATTGTGTTGTTCTGTGCGGTATTGTGTTATTCTGTGCGGCGTCGTGTTGTTCTGTGCGGCGTCGTGTTGTTCAGTGCGACGTCGTGTTGTTCAGTGCGGCATGGTGTTGTTCAGTGCGGCATGGTGTTGTTCAGTGCGGCATGGTGTTGTTCAGTGCGGCATAATGTTGTTCAGTGCGGCATAATGTTGTTCAGTGCGGCATGGTGTTGTTCAGTGCGGCATGGTGTTGTTCAGTGCGGCATGGTGTTGTTCAGTGCGGCATAATGTTGTTCAGTGCGCCATAATGTTGTTCAGTGCGGCATGGTGTTGTTCAGTGCGGGATGGTGTTGTTCAGTGCAGGATGGTGTTGTTCAGTGCGGCATGGTGTTGTTCAATGCGGCATGGTGTTGTTCAGTGCGGGATGGTGTTGTTCAGTGCGGCATGGTGTTGTTCAGTGCGGCATAATGTTGTTCAGTGCGGCATGGTGTTGTTCAGTGCGGCATGGTGTTGTTCAGTGCGGCATGGTGTTGTTCAGTGCGGCATGGTGTTGTTCAGTGCGGAATGGTGTTGTTCAGTGCGGCATGGTGTTGTTCAGTGCGGCATGGTGTTGTTCAGTGCGGCATGGTGTTGTTCAGTGCGGGGTGGTGTTGTTCAGTGCGGGATGGTGTTGTTCAGTGCGGCATGGTGTTGTTCAATGCGGCATGGTGTTGTTCAGTGCGGGATGGTGTTGTTCAATGCGGGATCGTGTTGTTCAGTGCGGCATAATGTTGTTCAGTGCAGCATGGTGTTGTTCAGTGCGGCATGGTGTTGTTCAGTGCGACATAATGTTGTTTAGTGCGGCATAATGTTGTTCAGTAAGGCATAATGTTGTTCAGTGCGGCATGGTGTTGTTCAGTGCGGCATGGTGTTGTTCAGTGCGGCATGGTGTTGTTCAGTGCAGGATGGTGTTGTTCAGTGCGGCATGGTGTTGTTCAATGCGGCATGGTGTTGTTCAGTGCGGGATGGTGTTGTTCAGTGCAGGATGGTGTTGTTCAGTGCGGCATGGTGTTGTTCACTGTGGAATGGTGTTGTTCAGTGCGGCATGGTGTTGTTCAGTGCGGCATGGTGTTGTTCAGTGCAGGATGGTGTTGTTCGATGCGGGATCGTGTTGTTCAGTGCGGCATGGTGTTGTTCAGTGCGGCATGGTGTTGTTCAGTGCGGCATAATGTTGTTCAGTGCGGCATGGTGTTGTTCAGTGCGGCATGGTGTTGTTCAGTGCGGCATGGTGTTGTTCAGTGCGGCATGGTGTTGTTCAGTGCGGCATAATGTTGTCCAGTGCGCCATAATGTTGTTCAGTGCAGGATGGTGTTGTTTAGTGCGGGATGGTGTTGTTCAGTGCAGGATGGTGTTGTTCAGTGCGGCATGGTGTTGTTCAATGCGGCATGGTGTTGTTCAGTGCGGGATGGTGTTGTTCAGTGCGGCATGGTGTTGTTCAATGCAGGATCGTGTTGTTCAGTGCAGCATAATGTTGTTCAGTGCAGCATGGTGTTGTTCAGTGCGGCATAATGTTGTCCAGTGCGCCATAATGTTGTTCAGTGCGGCATGGTGTTGTTTAGTGCGGGATGGTGTTGTTCAGTGCAGGATGGTGTTGTTCAGTGCGGCATGGTGTTGTTCAATGCGGCATGGTGTTGTTCAGTGCGGGATGGTGTTGTTAAGTGCGGCATGGTGTTGTTCAGTGCGGCATAATGTTGTTCAGTGCGGCATGGTGTTGTTCAGTGCGGCATGGTGTTGTTCAGTGCGGCATGGTGTTGTTCAGTGCGGCATGGTGTTGTTCAGTGCGGCATGGTGTTGTTCAGTGCGGCATGGTGTTGTTCAGTGCGGCATGGTGTTGTTCAGTGCGGAATGGTGTTGTTCAGTGCGGCATGGTGTTGTTCAGTGCGGGATGGTGTTGTTCAATGCGGGATCGTGTTGTTCAGTGCGGGGTGGTGTTGTTCAGTGCGGGATGGTGTTGTTCAGTGCAGGATGGTGTTGTTCAGTGCGGCATGGTGTTGTTCAATGCAGGATCGTGTTGTTCAGTGCAGCATAATGTTGTTCAGTGCAGCATGGTGTTGTTCAGTGCGGCATGGTGTTGTTCAATGCGGCATGGTGTTGTTCAGTGCGGGATGGTGTTGTTCAGTGCGGCATGGTGTTTTTCAGTGCGGCATAATGTTGTTCAGTGCGGCATGGTGTTGTTCAGTGCGGCATGGTGTTGTTCAGTGCAGGATGGTGTTGTTCAGTGCGGCATGGTGTTGTTCAATGCAGGATCGTGTTTTTCAGTGCAGCATAATGTTGTTCAGTGCAGGATGGTGTTGTTCAGTGCGGCATGGTGTTGTTCAATGCAGGATCGTGTTTTTCAGTGCAGCATAATGTTGTTCAGTGCAGCATGGTGTTGTTCAGTGCGGCATAATGTTGTCCAGTGCGGCATGGTGTTGTTTAGTGCGGGATGGTGTTGTTCAGTGCAGGATGGTGTTGTTCAGTGCGGCATGGTGTTGTTCAATGCGGCATGGTGTTGTTCAGTGCGGGATGGTGTTGTTCAGTGCGGCATGGTGTTGTTCAGTGCGGCATAATGTTGTTCAGTGCGGCATGGTGTTGTTCAGTGCGGCATGGTGTTGTTCAGTGCGGCATGGTGTTGTTCAGTGCGGCATGGTGTTGTTCAGTGCGGAATGGTGTTGTTCAGTGCGGCATGGTGTTGTTCAGTGCGGGATGGTGTTGTTCAATGCGGGATCATGTTGTTCAGTGCGGGGTGGTGTTGTTCAGTGCAGGATGGTGTTGTTCAGTGCAGGATGGTGTTGTTCAGTGCGGCATGGTGTTGTTCAATGCAGGATCGTGTTGTTCAGTGCAGCATAATGTTGTTCAGTGCAGCATGGTGTTGTTCAGTGCGGCATGGTGTTGTTCAATGCGGCATGGTGTTGTTCAGTGCGGGATGGTGTTGTTCAGTGCGGCATGGTGTTTTTCAGTGCGGCATAATGTTGTTCAGTGCGGCATGGTGTTGTTCAGTGCGGCATGGTGTTGTTCAGTGCAGGATGGTGTTGTTCAGTGCGGCATGGTGTTGTCCAATGCAGGATCGTGTTGTTCAGTGCAGCATAATGTTGTTCAGTGCAGCATGGTGTTGTTCAGTGCGGCATGGTGTTGTTCAATGCGGCATGGTGTTGTTCACTGCGGGATGGTGTTGTTCAATGCGGGATCGTGTTGTTCAGTGCGGCATAATGTTGTTCAGTGCAGCATGGTGTTGTTCAGTGCGGCATGGTGTTGTTCAGTGCGACATAATGTTGTTTAGTGCGGCATAATGTTGTTCAGTGCGGCATAATGTTGTTCAGTGCGGCATGGTGTTGTTCAGTGCGGCATGGTGTTGTTCAGTGCGGCATGGTGTTGTTCAGTGCAGGATGGTGTTGTTCAGTGCGGCATGGTGTTGTTTAATGCGGCATGGTGTTGTTCAGTGCGGGATGGTGTTGTTCAGTGCAGGATGGTGTTGTTCAGTGCGGCATGGTGTTGTTCAGTGCGGCATAATGTTGTTCAGTGCGGCATAATGTTGTTCAGTGCGGCATAATGTTGTTCAGTGCGGCATAATGTTGTTCAGTGCGGGATGGTGTTGTTCATTGCGGCATGGTGTTGTTCAGTGCGGCATGGTGTTGTTCAGTGCGGCATGGTGTTGTTCAGTGCGGGATGGTGTTGTTCAGTGCAGGATGGTGTTGTTCAGTGCGGCATGGTGTTGTTCAGTGCGGCATGGTGTTGTTCATTTCGGCATAATGTTGTTCAGTGCGGCATAATGTTGTTTAGTGCGGCATGGTGTTGTTCAGTGCGGGATGGTGTTGTTCAGTGCGTTATAATGTTGTTCAGTGCGGCATGGTGTTGTTCAGTGCGGCATGGTGTTGTTCAGTGCGGCATGGTGTTGTTCAGTGCGGCATAATGTTGTTCAGTGCGGCATAATGTTGTTCAGTGCGGCATGGTGTTGTTCAGTGCGGGATGGTGTTGTTCAGTGCGGGATGGTGTTGTTCAGTGCGGCATGGTGTTCAATGCGGAATGGTGTTGTTCAGTGCAGGATGGTGTTGTTCAGTGCGGCATGGTGTTGTTCAGTGCGGCATAATGTTGTTCAGTGCGGCATGGTGTTGTTCAGTGCGGCACGGTGTTGTTCAGTGCGGCATGGTGTTGTTCAGTGCGGCATAATGTTGTTCAGTGCGGCATGGTGTTGTTCAGTGCGGCATGGTGTTGTTCAGTGCGGCATAATGTTCAGTGCGGCATAATGTTGTTCAGTGCGGCATGGTGTTGTTCAGTGCGGGATGGTGTTGTTCAGTGCAGGATGGTGTTGTTCAGTGCGGCATGGTGTTCAGTGCGGGATGGTGTCTTTCAGTGCGGCATGGTGTCGTTCAGTGCGGCATGGTGTCTTTCAGTGCGGCATGGTGTCGTTCAGTGAGGCATGGTGTTGTTCAGTGCGGCATGGTGTTGTTTAGTGCGGCATGGTGTTGTTCAGTGCGGGATGGTGTTGTTCAGTGTGGCATGGTGTTCAGTGCGGCATGGTGTTGTTCAGTGCGGTATCGTGTTGTTCAGTGCGGTATCGTGTTTCTCAGTGCGGTATCGTGTTGTTCAGTGCAGTATCGTTGTGTTGTTCGTATTGTGTTTAACACTTAGCCTCTAACACTTAGCCTCTAGCATCTAGAAGGTAAATAAATAGGAAGGAAGGACTCACCGGTGACGTCTTCGCCCACGTCCAAGCGTTGTACTTTGTATTTTCATCCTTCTGACAGTGGAAAACATAGCCAACAAACACCGTGGAACCTAAACGAATGAAAGAAAACTATCATTTGGCCACAACCAACATTCACAGATACAACACAATGTGACGTGCGGGGTTGAGGTTAAAGGTTGAGTGAAGGGCCCTCGTTTTAAACTACTTTTTTGAAAAGGATTGGGAACAAGTAAGACGTATTTAATTTATTTAATGGGAAGTAGTAAGAGCTATTGAATTTAATCTATGTATTATATTCTATTGTATTGTATTCTGTTGTATTCTTTTGGATTGTATTCACACTAACCCCACTAAAACTTCAGCCCACAAAAACTCGCCTCTGGCGCCTAGCCTCTGGCACTTAGCCTCTAACACTTAGCCTTTAACACTTAGCCTTTAACACTTAGCCTTTAACACTTAGCCTAGAAGGTGAATAAATAGGGTTAAAGGTTGAGTGAAGGGACCTCGTTTTAAACTACTTTTTTGTAAAGGAGTGGGAACAAGTAAGACGTATTTAATTTATTTAATGGGAAGTAGTAAGACTTATTAAATTTATTTAATCTACTTTTCTTCCCAGGCAAAATTTGATGTGCTGCAATTCCAAATTTCCAAAGTGAATGAAGGAATGAAGTCCTTTAAATTATGATTTTGTATAAATACTAGGCATTAACACAAAATCGACGGCACAAAATGGGCAGACTTTACTTGTTTGAAAAGGACTGGTTACAAGACAGACTTTTTTAATTTATTTAATGGGAAGAAGACTTATTTAGTTTAATTGATCTATTTTTGTTCCCTGGCAAAATTCGATTTGCTGCAATTCCAAATTTCCAAAGTGAATGAAGGAAAGAAGTCGTTTAAATTATGATTTTGTTTAAATACTAGGCATAGACACAAAATCTACGGCACAAAATGGGCAGACTTTACTTGTTTGAAGAGGACTGGTTACAAGACAGACTTTTCTGATTTATTTAATGGGAAGAAGACTTATTTAGTTTATTTAATCTATTTTTGTTCCCTGGCAAAATTGGATTTGCTGAAATTGTATTTTGCCAAATCTTGCCTTGAGACCTGATAGGAAGTATTAAACGCTTAGTTAAATCAATACAAGTTGGTAATAAGAGCGAGTAATGTTGGTTGAACCGATGAATGAAGGTTGAAAGCAATTTAAATTATGACTTTGTATAAATACTAGATATTAACAGAACATCTACTGCGCGAAATGGGCAGAGTTTACTTGTTTGAGAAGGAGTGGCTTATTCAAAACTAAGATTTATTTAATCTGTTTGTTCCCAGGCAAAATTGGATGTGATGCAATTCCAAATTTCACCACATGATGGTGCCCAATTTTGACTTCATAGGACATATTAAACACTTAGCTTGTTATTATGTTCAAGGTAATCAGATTTGTTTATTATTCTAATGGCCTCTTCAAAACTATTCTGGATTACTACTTTGGATCTATTCTACATTACTTGGCAACAACATACTCTGTAACAGATTAGGCAGTATAATCATATCTGTTAACTTGAGAGTGCCCACACTCAATCTACTTATCGTGATGTGTTAAATCAATTACTGTTAGACATTATTTGTCTGATAATCTACCAAATCTTTGAATTGAAGAATTTGTGATTTAATTAATAGCTTGTTGTTATGTTAAGGGTAATCAGACTTGTATATAATTCTAATGGCCTTCTTTTGAAAACTATTCTGAATTACAACTTTGGATCTTATATTACTTTGCAACAATCTACTCCGTGACAGATTAGGCAGTATAATCACATATGTTAACTTCAGTGCCCACACTGTATTTATTTATGGTTATTTGTTAAATCAAGTACTGTTAGACATGAAATAGGAAGTGTTTAACATAAATGTTATGGCTACTCACCATTGTAGCTCGCTCCTGGTCAATGATACGAGCCTCTTCTTGCAGTGGAAAACTTGCAGCCAACAAACACCGTGGAACCTAAAGGAATGAAATTAAACATTAACATTTCGCCTCGACCAATTTTCACACGTACAACGCAACGCGGCTACACTTCTGCTATTACAAACGTAAATCTCCTTAAACACAATGAGTGTTACTTACCGTGTACGCTCTAGACGGTCCAGTTGCAAGCAGAAAATAAAGATATTTCTGTTGATAATCGTCGCTGCTCAGTGGCTCACGGCCATCGCGCCAACAGATTTGAATTTTGGCGGAGGTTCGGGCAATTACGTCATATCCACGGCACATGACTGCGACGTAATACCCGCTTATCTGAAACGGCAGTTAAAAGTAGAGTTACATCAAGTTTTCTTGGAACCTAAACGAATGAAAGAAAACTATCATTTGGCCACAACCAACATTCACAGATACAACACAACGTGCGGGGTTGGGGTTAAAGATTGAGTGAAGGGCCCTCGTTTTAAACTACTGTTTTGAAAAGGAGTGGGAACAAGTAAGACGTATTTAATTTATTTAATGGGAAGTAGTAAGACTTATTAAATTTATTTAATCTACTTTTCTTCCCAGGCAAAATTTGATGTGCTGCAATTCCAAATTTCCAAAGTGAATGAAGGAATGAAGTCCTTTAAATTATGATTTTGTATAAATACTAGGCATTAACACAAAATCGACGGCACAAAATGGGCAGACTTTACTTGTTTGAAAAGGACTGGTTACAAGACAGACTTTTTTAATTTATTTAATGGGAAGAAGACTTATTTAGTTTAATTGATCTATTTTTGTTCCCTGCCAAAATTCGATTTGCTGCAATTCCAAATTTCCAAAGTGAATGAAGGAAAGAAGTCGTTTAAATTATGATTTTGTTTAAATACTAGGCATAGACACAAAATCTACGGCACAAAATGGGCAGACTTTACTTGTTTGAAGAGGACTGGTTACAAGACAGACTTTTCTGATTTATTTAATGGGAAGAGGACTTATTTAGTTTATTTAATCTATTTTTGTTCCCTGGCAAAATTGGATTTGCTGAAATTGTATTTTGCCAAATCTCGATTTGAGACCTGATAGGAAGTATTAAACGCTTAGTTAAATCAATACAAGTTGGTAATAAGAGCGAGTAATGTTGGTTGAACCGATGAATGAAGGTTGAAAGCAATTTAAATTATGACTTTGTATAAATACTAGATATTAACAGAACATCTACTGCGCAAAATGGGCAGAGTTTACTTGTTTGAGAAGGAGTGGCTTATTCAAAACTAAGATTTATGTAATCTGTTTGTTCCCAGGCAAAATTGGATGTGATGCAATTCCAAATTTCACCACATGATGGTGCCCAATTTTGACTTCATAGGACATATTAAACACTTAGCTTGTTATTATGTTCAAGGTAATCAGATTTGTTTATCATTCTAATGGCCTCTTCAAAACTATTCTGGATTACTACTTTGGATCTATTCTACATTACTTGGCAACAACATACTCTGTAACAGATTAGGCAGTATAATCACATATGTTAACTTGAGAGTGCCCACACTCAATCTACTTATCGTGATGTGTTAAATCAATTACTGTTAGACATTATTTGTCTGATAATCTACCAAATCTTTGAATTGAAGAATTTGTGATTTAATTAATAGCTTGTTCAGGGTAATCAGACTTGTATATAATTCTAATGGCCTTCTTTTGAAAACTATTCTGAATTACAACTTTGGATCTTATATTACTTTGCAACAATCTACTCCGTGACAGATTAGGCAGTATAATCACATATGTTAACTTCAGTGCCCACACTGTATTTATTTATGGTTATTTGTTAAATCAAGTACTGTTAGACATGAAATAGGAAGTGTTTAACATAAATGTTATGGCTACTCACCATTGTAGCTCGCTCCTGGTCAATGATACGAGCCTCTTCTTGCAGTGGAAAACTTGCAGCCAACAAACACCGTGGAACCTAAAGGAATGAAATTAAACATTAACATTTCGCCTCGACCAATTTTCACACGTACAACGCAACGCGGCTACACTTCTGCTATTACAAACGTAAATCTCCTTAAACACAATGAGTGTTACTTACCGTGTACGCTCTAGACGGTCCAGTTGCAAGCAGAAAATAAAGATATTTCTGTTGATAATCGTCGCTGCTCAGTGGCTCACGGCCATCGCGCCAACAGATTTGAATTTTGGCGGAGGTTCGGGCAATTACGTCATATCCGCGGCATTTGACTGCGACGTAATACCCGCTTATCTGAAACGGCAGTTAAAAGTAGAGTTACATCAAGTTTTCTTGGAACCTAAACGAATGAAAGAAAACTATCATTTGGCCACAACCAACATTCACAGATACAACACAACGTGCGGGGTTGAGGTTAAAGATTGAGTGAAGGGCCCTCGTTTTAAACTACTGTTTTGAAAAGGAGTGGGAACAAGTAAGACGTATTTAATTTATTTAATGGGAAGTAGTAAGACTTATTAAATTTATTTAATCTACTTTTCTTCCCAGGCAAAATTTGATGTGCTGCAATTCCAAATTTCCAAAGTGAATGAAGGAATGAAGTCCTTTAAATTATGATTTTGTATAAATACTAGGCATTAACACAAAATCGACGGCACAAAATGGGCAGACTTTACTTGTTTGAAAAGGACTGGTTACAAGACAGACTTTTTTAATTTATTTAATGGGAAGAAGACTTATTTAGTTTAATTGATCTATTTTTGTTCCCTGCCAAAATTCGATTTGCTGCAATTCCAAATTTCCAAAGTGAATGAAGGAAAGAAGTCGTTTAAATTATGATTTTGTTTAAATACTAGGCATAGACACAAAATCTACGGCACAAAATGGGCAGACTTTACTTGTTTGAAGAGGACTGGTTACAAGACAGACTTTTCTGATTTATTTAATGGGAAGAGGACTTATTTAGTTTATTTAATCTATTTTTGTTCCCTGGCAAAATTGGATTTGCTGAAATTGTATTTTGCCAAATCTCGATTTGAGACCTGATAGGAAGTATTAAACGCTTAGTTAAATCAATACAAGTTGGTAATAAGAGCGAGTAATGTTGGTTGAACCGATGAATGAAGGTTGAAAGCAATTTAAATTATGACTTTGTATAAATACTAGATATTAACAGAACATCTACTGCGCAAAATGGGCAGAGTTTACTTGTTTGAGAAGGAGTGGCTTATTCAAAACTAAGATTTATGTAATGTGTTTGTTCCCAGGCAAAATTGGATGTGATGCAATTCCAAATTTCACCACATGATGGTGCCCAATTTTGACTTCATAGGACATATTAAACACTTAGCTTGTTATTATGTTCAAGGTAATCAGATTTGTTTATTATTCTAATGGCCTCTTCAAAACTATTCTGGATTACTACTTTGGATCTATTCTACATTACTTGGCAACAACATACTCTGTAACAGATTAGGCAGTATAATCACATATGTTAACTTGAGAGTGCCCACACTCAATCTACTTATCGTGATGTGTTAAATCAATTACTGTTAGACATTATTTGTCTGATAATCTACCAAATCTTTGGATTGAAGAATTTGTGATTTAATTAATAGCTTGTTCAGGGTAATCAGACTTGTATATAATTCTAATGGCCTTCTTTTGAAAACTATTCTGAATTACAACTTTGGATCTTATATTACTTTGCAACAATCTACTCGGTGACAGATTAGGCAGTATAATCACATATGTTAACTTCAGTGCCCACACTGTATTTATTTATGGTTATTTGTTAAATCAAGTACTGTTAGACATGAAATAGGAAGTGTTTAACATAAATGTTATGGCTACTCACCATTGTAGCTCGCTCCTGGTCAATGATATGAGCCTCTTCTTGCAGTGGAAAACTTGCAGCCAACAAACACCGTGGAACCTAAAGGAATGAAATTAAACATTAACATTTCGCCCGGACCAACATTCACACGTACAACGCAACGCGGCTACACTTCTGCTATTACAAACGTAAATCTCCTTAAACACAACGAGTGTTACTTACCGTGTACGCTCTAGGCAAAATTGGATGTGATGCAATTCCAAATCTATCTGAAACGGCAGTTAAAAGTAGAGTTACATCAAGTTTTCTTTTTTAATCAACACAATCATTTACAACCGTTGACCAGAAAGAATCGTCGAAATTCGACGTCCCCCACAAACGCCACGCTCACTCGCTTTTCAGGGCAACAAAAGTACTTCTTTTTAAAAACGATGAGTTGTACTTACCGTGTACGCTCTGGACGGTCCAGTTGCAAGCAGAAAATAAAAATATTTCTCTTGTTAGTCGTTTGTTACCATCCGCTGTGTCTTTGTCAACATCGCCGCCATTTTCCTACTTCCTGCTGCGAGCCACGCCCACGGATTTAAATTTGGGCGGAAGCTCTTTCCATTGGCGTCGTTTTCGCGTATAGCAAATCCGATTGGTTGGGAAGGGGGCACGGTTATGCAGCCGAGGGGTCCTGTGATCGGTGGGATGTAAAGTAGGCGTCGACGTCACGTCCGCGTCACGTGACCACGACGTGGCAGACGTCATATAGCAACCGCTGTTTTGTTTAGTAGACTTACAGTTGTTATGCATTGACATAATGGCGCACACACCAAATAGATTTAAATAAATTAAATAATTCTTCTGCCCACTCTCTTTTAAACAAGTTAACTCTCCCCGCGGATTTGAATTCCGGCGAAAGTTACGCCCATCGACGTCACGTATGTCACGTGACCACGACGTGGCAGATGTCATATAGCAACCGCTGTTTTGTTTAGTAGATTTACAGTTGTTATGCATTGGCATAATGGTGTGCACTCAAAATAGATTTAAATAAATTAAATATTTCTTCTGCCTACTCCCTTTTAAACAAGTTAACTCTGCCCACGTCCATTGACGTCTTGTCTGCGTCACGTGACCACGACGTAGCGACGTCATATAGTAACCGCTGTTTTGACCAGTAGACTTAGTTATTATGCGTTGACATAATGGCGCACTGGTTAGCATGGCCACCTCTTAAGCATGATGATGCGGGTTCGACGCCTGATCAATGTTAGCATGGAGTGAGCTGAAGTGCATGGCGCTGAAGATTTGAATCTTTGAAATGCGCTGAGGTCTGACATATCAGGCAGAATGGTTTGCCATCACGTTCAACAAAAAATAGAAACTTTCCCACTCTGATTAAAACGTCCTGTGTTCATCTACGTATTTTCGTTTTGCTGTGCATCTTTTCCCTGCCATTTCGAGAGCCCAATTGACACTCATAGTTTAAAGAAATGTGTTTGCCCATCCTACTTTGTGGAATTTCACCACATGCGCTTTTGACCAAAATACCAAATTGAACTCAAGTGAAGCCAACACGCACAACCCCCCCCCCCCCACACACACACACACACACACACACACAAATGTTGATATGAACATAAAAGAGCCGCATGCGGTTCGGGAGTTGCGGCTTGGCCAAACCTGTACTATACAACTTTATTTGTATAAAATTTTCACAACAGCTGTCACACAAACAAAGCGGGAAAAACCGAAGACGTGCGTGTTCCGCCCACGCTGGATTTATTTGCATCTTTGAAAAGACACCGTATTGCCGCAGATGTGGCAAAGAGTACTTTTGGGCATCTGAGACGGAAGGATGTCCAAAGCATCACGTCACCTGCTCTGGTAGGCATGGTGGTGGGACGTTGAGGTCAACCGCTTTGGGGTTGGCTGACTCTTTGATCGCAGGATGCCACACACTTGAAGACAGAAGCAGAAAAGCAGAGCTAAATGCAAAATGTACTCACCGGTGACTCCAATTTTTTTCCCCCCTGAAGAAACAGCTGGACGGGTGGCCCCGGCTGGCCAGTGGGACTCTTGTTATTCTGACCCTTTTTAGTGCGCGTTTGGGACAACAACCGTTTTTTGTGGCGCTCTCTTCTGGTTCAAAAGTGCCCTGCATGTGAATTTGCTTTTCCTGCCTTCTGATTGGATGAGCGCCGGTGTGACGCGGTGCCTCTGTCACCGTGGCGGGGGGTATACGTTGGCATCGGAGCGTCTGCCAACGTCTGAGACCGGCTGGCAGTGTATCGGAGGTGTCGAGTGCGGTGCCGCTGGAGCTCACTCACCAGCTGGTGTTAGGGCCACAGAATGAAGGCCAAGGAGAAGAATAGAAAGAGAAACAGAAACTTCTCCTCCAATTGTTTGATTTGTCTCTTCTGAGCTTCGATGAATTCTTTCAGCTCTTTGTTCCTCTAGGACGGACAAATGGAAAGTGGCATTCAAAAGCCAGTAAGCGTGCAAGTAAGTGCCGGGCTGGCTTTGGGCCCTTACCTGTTGCGCGCTGTGCAGCAGATCCATTCTCTCTTGGAGGATGCAAGCGTCGCGCTCCCTCAACTCGCACATCAGGGCTCGCTTCCATTGGTCCACGGCGCTCCTAAGCTCTTCTCTCTGATCCGCCGTCAGCACGTCATTCACGCCAGCGTGGCTGGCTTTTTCGCCGTCCGTGGCGGGGCAGTCCCGCTGCGGTAGCGCCTCGTACAACATGGCCTCCAGCTCCAGGATCCTCTGGGCCGCAATCCTCGTCCATCAGTGGTCCGGCGGGAGATTTGAGGGCGGCTTACCTTATGAGCCTGGTCCATGGAACACTTCCTGAAGTCCAACTCTTCATCCAGGTAGCCCTTCTGCTTGCAGAACATATCCTAGCACAGCTCAAGGTCAGAATTGTTGGGGCACATTGCCGGAGTTCCCCTTGGCTGATGTCGCGTGTCTGTCTACCTTCTCACTTTCAATGTCCAACATCTTCTGTTGAAGTGCTGACTTGGTCACTTTGATGTATTCTAACCACTGAGGAAAGGCTGCTGTCACATAAGCAGAATGCGAGAGCGTGCGTGGACGTGCGCGTTACCTTCTCGGCTAGGGTGAGAAGGGTCCTGGCGTGAATCACGACCACCTGCTCCTCGTTGGTGAGATTCTGCAAGAGCCCAAAGGCACAGCGTCAACAAGCTTCTTTCAGCGCAAAGCCTTCCAAAAGTCACATTTGAGCCGCCGAGTCTCGTGGAGTGCGAACATAAGGAGTTCGACATACACTTACGGCGTTATAGC
Source organism: Syngnathus floridae (assembly GCF_059516105.1). Classification (NCBI taxonomy): domain Eukaryota; kingdom Metazoa; phylum Chordata; class Actinopteri; order Syngnathiformes; family Syngnathidae; genus Syngnathus; species Syngnathus floridae. Next base: position 130,100 of record NW_028284058.1, read on the forward strand.
CCAGGATGTCCAGCTTCTTCATCAGATCACTGATGACGATGTCCGGGGGAAAGGCGCAAGGAGCAATGTAAGGTGTTCTGGGACCTCGGGTTAAGGTTAGGGTTGCGAGGGACGCCTTACGTACGCTCACGCCCTCGGCCTCGCAGTAGATCTGCAAAGGGCTGAGGCCGTCTGGGAAACGGACTTGCAGAAACTTCAAGACGGGGGAGCGCCACTCCCTCTCCTGAAAGGCAGAGGCATGCATCCGTCCGTCCGTCCGTCCGTCCGTCCGTCACATCTCTGGCCTCAACACGCTTGTGCGAGTCTTCCCACCTCCAGCTCCAGGATGCGGAACTCAAGCAGTTCGTTTTGGTCTCGGATATCCTGGATGTGCTCTTTCAGACGCGCTTCTTCCGCCTCCATCCGCCTGACCTGAAAAGACAGTCAGACCTCATCTGCGGGGCTTCCCGACAGGTGTGACGCCAAGCGACTCCGCCCAGCGCCTTTCTTTCCGTCACCTTTTCGGCCAACTGCTGATTGCTCTGACGCAGCAGCTGCTTCTCCTCCACCCACTTGACATTCTAGAAGAGACAAACGCGTGGACAGCTTTGGAATGTTGTGTCATTTTCATCCACAAATTCTTTGGTTGACTGGAAAATGACATTTGCTTTTCTCCGCATTTTCCCAGCCACGTTCGGGGGGGGGGGGGGGGGGGGGTTGGTCCAGTAATGCCAGACGGATGAGTGACTGAAGAATGTAGCTATTTTGTCTGAGAAAAAGGTGTGCTCATTGATGAGCTTACCTGTCCTTGTTGCTTCAGCGCTGACTCCAGATCTGCTACTCTGCTTTGATAGTGACCCATTTCTACCATCAGCTTTTCTCTGGTCTGAAAGGAGGAGGAGGGAGGCTCCTCCTCCTCCTTTCAGACCAGAGAACACCCGAGGCTGGGTGAGAACGGGGAGGCTGCGACCCGGCCGGGGGTTGCGGGAAGGGGCGCCACCTTGATCTCCTTCTCGGCGTCGTAGTCCCCTTTCGCTGGTCTGGGCTAGCAGAGCGTAGGCTCGTTGCAGCGCTTGATATTCTTGCGTCAGCTGGCGGTAGCGAAGCTCCGCCTCTTCATGCACACACCAATGCAACACAGCACTAGTACCAGAATCAGTCAGACCGGCGACAAAGCACCCGCGACGCAAAGACGAGTCCGATTCCAGGCTGAAGAGGAATGTTTGGTGCCAATACGCTGGCAGAAATGGCGGGCTACCTCTTCGGGTTCCGTGTCGGGGGTTCTGTCGGTGTGAAAAGACAAGGACGATCCGTCCGAGTCCACCAACACGTCTTCGTCGTAGCCGTAAAATGTTTCGATGACCTGCGGGCGCGGAAGCAAACATCTCTCTGAACAAACTGAAGCGACACCTCACGATGAATCGACGAGAGGAACGATAGCGAGAAAAAGGCCATTTCATCTTGCGCAACACCAAGCAGCCGCAAACAAACAGACTCACCTTGCAGGACCTCACGCTTTGTTACTCCTCAGAGATTCTCGACGTCGGTATCGTAGCAGCAAATCTCTCTCCTGTCGACACAAATAATCCGCCTTTGAGATTCTTTGGATGCAAAGGGAACGAACGGCTCCGGCGCAGAAACAAACGCGACTCACAATGACATTTCTGACATGAGCTCCTGTCTCCAGAGCCTGAAAAACACGTCACCGGCGATGATTGGAGGGACGCTCGTCTTTTCCAAAAGTGACAACTACAGGGTGTGTCAGGGTTTTCCAGATTATCTTTATCGTATCATTGTGTTGCTTTGACTTTGACTGCGACCTGTAATAAATAATATTATTTATCCCTTATTTATCCCTATCGCTTATCCCTTCCTACACAAAGTCGTAAAACACCCCTTGCTATGTTTTGACTAGAGGTCAAGGGCTTCCTCTATTCAATCCACTCTTACACCCACCCTGTTTCTCTTAATTAAAATGCTCGTGCAGGAGCCGAGAGTCAGACTTCATTCGTACAACGGATGGACTCTCCACCTGCAGGTGTCCAAAAGAACTTACTTGTCTCCCGTGTGGTTCTTGCAAAATAAGTTGGAGCGAGCGCAACTCTAACAGGGTGCATTTTGCCACTAGCTGCCTACGGACAATGACGTCGCGCTCGCGGCTCATGGTTGACGGGCTGAGCAGCCGGGCAAGTCCGTCGTTTTCAGCGCACAGCGAGTGGCAAAGGCGCTGACAAAACGGGAGCTTTGAGCTGCTGAAAACGGCAAAACAAGTCTAAAGCGTGTTCAAACGCGTGCGCACAATGCTCCTGCTTGAAAGGTCGGAATTTAAGGGGCCAATTTTTTGGATGGCGGCCGCCGGCCAAGCTTTGGACGGAAAAGGTTTCCTGGCGACAGCGAGCGAGCGCGGCGCTGCCGTACGTGCACCGAGTCGCCTGCCTGAAGACCTTGGACAAGTCGTCGATGATGTGCCGCTGCTCCACAACTTGAAGGAACTCCATTTCACCGTCCTGCTGGCCGCAACCGCGGTCCAGGTCATTGAGCGAACTAGGCCTTCTCTGTGGAACACAAATGCAGTGGACTCTGTTGGCACGCCGCCGTTGTCCGCGTCGACTTACCAAGCTTGCCATCTCCTCGTTCTCCTGGGTGACAAAGCGCACTTTGTTTTCAAGGCGACACAGCACCAGCGAGAGTTCTTCATTCTTCCTGCTCAGGCGTTTGTTTTTGTACAGGAGTGGCAGAAACTGGCTTTCTGTTTCTCTCAGTCGCTTTAGCTGCAAGCATGAAGTGCGGGATGTGAAAGACGCACAACACGCGGGCCAGAACGTATCCATTCCTTTTGCATCGGTTTGAACGGAATCGTGGCTTTGGCTCCCAATAAAAGACATCTACCAGGCAACCGACTCGCCGCGCCGCTCAACTAATAAGCAAGCGCAATGGGTGCCTCGCTGGATGGCGCGCATCAAACGTAGCGCAAACCTTCAAGCGTGCCGTCAATAAATTACCAGTTCATTGCGCTCTTCAGAAAGCAGGGCGTTTCGATCCTCCAGTTTCCTGATGACTGCGCTGAGCTCAGCGATTTTCAGATGAAACCGTCGCGTGTCCCGATCCTCCTGAGACTGAAAACGCCCCGCAACACACACACACAAGCACTCGTTCAAAGTTCAAAACTGTTTTTGTGCTACCTTCCTCCAGCAACGAACTAAGTCATGCGTACTGCAAGTGTGTGATGAGGTGGCTTACGCAATGAAGAGGATTGCTAGTAGCGGCGTTGACCCCACTTCCAGGGTAGTTTAGGCCCGCCCTTTGGGATTCCCTCAGGGCAGCGATCTGCTGCTCGGCAGCCTGAGTCTGCAGCTGAAGGCGGTGGACGTGGCCGGCCCCAGGGCTTCATCCAAAACACTAACCGCTCTGTCTTTCAGCTTGATCTCATCCGTCTGGATGTACAAACGGGGAGCGCTCAGGCAGGCGGGCAAACTCATTTGCCAGAATTGTGACAAAAACAAAGAGAGCAACCGGCCAATTTTTTTCTTGAATCGACTAGAACACCTTTGCAGTGACAAAAGCGAAGCGAGCAACCGGACATTTTCTTCTTGTGAAATAGAATAGAATAGAATGCCTTAGGTGTCATTGCACTGCAGGTATACAACGAAATTGGGAACATAGCCACGCACCGCGCATCTGATCAGTCCTACCAGTCGGCGGATCTCCCTCTCGCAGTCTCTCTTGGTTCGGCTCAGCTCCTCCCGATGCTGGTGATGAGCCGATCGGAGCTCGGCCGCTCGGGACTGCCAGGCCTGCTGGGCCGCTGCCAGGGCTTCTTCCGCGCTCCTGGTGGAGGCGACACCGCTCGGTCTCCCGACACCGCCGCGTCTCCTCCACCTCCGCCAGCAAAGCGCCCCCCCTCCTCACCTGAGCAGACATTGCGCCACACCGGGCCGTTGAGACCGCAACGGAGCGCCGCGACGCTTACTGGGGACAAGCTACACAATACGGTAGCGGCCGCATCGAAGCCCGACGTGGCGTGCGGATAGTCAGACACGGATAGAGCGGATCACCTTGTCCATGGAGCCGTCCCTCAGGCTGAGGACCAAGGCATTCAGTCGCTGGATCTCTCCATCTTTGATTTTGATCACTCTCATCAGCTCCATTTCATGCTGCCGCAGTAATGTCTCCCTGGTAATGGCTAACTCTTTCTGCTTCTCCTCATGGAGTTTGCTTTTGAGTTCCGTCATGGCGGCGGTGGCACGGTGGTGCTCCGCCCGCAGGTCCTGACTTCTCTCTCTCTCCAGACAGCTGACCTGACATGACTTAGACTTAGACTTAGACAAACTTTATTGTCATCTTGTCTGCACATGGTGCATACAAAACGAATTCCGTTGCATACGTCTTACAACAAAGTAGTGATATTGCAGTTGAATAGAAGTAACATACCCTATGAAAATATATATATATTAAAAATAAGTATAAAGTGCAGCAGTGATAATTATGCAATAGTGCAAGTAGGCAAAACAGTATTCAAGAGTGTGCAGAGGAATGCTAAACCATGTATTAAACTTCTATTTAAAGGGTTTATACAAGTTCAGTAAAGTTGGTAGTGCGAGATAGTGCAAGATAGAGGTCCGTAGTGTCATAAAGTACAGTTCTGTGAATGTGTGATGCAGAGTTCAGTTTAGAGCTCAACAGTTCTAGTGTTCAACAGTCTGATGACAGCAGGGAAAAAGCTGTTGCAGAACCTGGTGGACCTGCAGCGGATGCTGCAAACCTCTTCCCAGAGGGCAGCAGGGAGAACAGTCCATGGTGGGGGTGTGATGGGTCATTGATGATGTTACGGGCACGGGACATGCAGCGCTGAGATGAAATGTCCTGAATGGAGGGAAGAGGAGCCCCTATGATCCTCTCTGCTGTCCTCACCACTCTCCTCACGTTCTTCCAATCGGAGGCGGTGCAGCCTCCACACCACACAGAGAGACAGCTTGTCAGAATGCTCTCTATGGTGCTCCTGTAGAACGTCCTCATGATGGGTGGGGGCAGGTGGGCTCTCCTCATCCTCCGCAGGAAGTACAAGCGCTTCTGTGCCCTCTTGACCAGTGCCGTAGTGTTCATAGTCCAGGTGAGGTCTTCTGTGATGTGGACCCCCAGGAATTTGGTGGTGCTGACCACCTCCACAGCTGAGCTGTTGATGATCAGTGGAGCGTGGTGAGGCTGTTTTTTCCTGAAGTCGACGATGATCTCCTTCATCTTCTCCTCATTCAGGATCAGGCTGTTTTCTCTGCACCAGCCCACCAGCTGCTCCACCTCCTCTCTGTAGTCCAGGTCGTTGTTGTCTCTGATGAGCCCCACCACCGTTGTGTCGTCTGCTGACTTCACGATGTGATTGGTGGTGAACCTGAGGACGCAGTCGTGTGTCATCAGGGTGCACAGCAGGGGGCTCAGGACGCAGCCCTGAAGGGAGCCTGTGCTGAGGGTGATGACATCAGAGGTGTTCTGTCCGACCCGGACTGACTGAGGTCTGTTGGTGAGGAAGTCTAGCAGCCAGTTGCGAAGGGGGGTGTTGAAGCCCAGGTGTTCCAATTTTCCTACCAGATGCTGTGGGATGATGGTGTTAAACGCTGAGCTGAAGTCCAGGAACAGCCTCCGCACATGGGTGTTCTTCTCCTCCAGGTGAGCCAGGCTCAGGTGAAGAACGGAGGAGATGGCGTCCTGAGTGGAGCGGTTTTGCCGGTCGGCAAACTGGAACGGGTCAAATAATAGGGGGAGTCTGGAAACGATGTGACCTTTAAGCAGCCTTTCGAAGCACTTCATCATAACCGGAGTCAGTGCAACAGGCCGGTAATCATTAAATGAGGTGATTTGAGGTTTCTTCGGCACCGGAATGATGGAGGCAGTCTTAAAGCACGCCGGCACTGTGGCTTGGCCCAGCGAGGTGTTAAAAATGTCTGTGATGACCCCAGCCAGATGACTTGCACATTCCCTGAACACACGCCCAGGAATGTTGTCGGGGCCAGGGGCCTTACAGGGGTTGACTCTCCTCAGGGTCTTCAACACATCGGCGGAGTCAAGGCAGAGTACCTCCTCTTCCTGATGGGGGACAGTTTTAACTGCTGGAGTGCCGTTTAGTGCCTCGAACCTCCCAAAGAAGTTATTTAGACCATTTAGAAAGTCAGCATCAACTACACCCACCGGGGGGGGGGAGGGTGAGTTGTAGTCTGTAATCGCCCGTATGCCTTGCCACATACTCCTGATGTTTTTGACGTCGTGGAAACGATCCTGAAATTTTCGACTGCGGTCTCGCTTCGCTATCCTGATGGCACGGTTCAAGTTGGCTCTCGCTGTCCTCAGTGTCTCCTTGTCGCCAGACTTGAAGGCAGAGTTCCGCGCTCGTAGCGTTTGACGTACCTCCTCAGTCATCCAGGGTCGTTGGTTGCCCCGGGTGATGATATTCTTAGTGGTGCTGACGTCCTCGGTGCATTTGTTGATGTAGGCTGACACAGTCATGGCACACGCATGTCTAATCTACATCGGGAAAACTGGGAGGGAGGGAGGCAGGCAGGGAGGCAGGCAGGGAGGCAGGCAGGGAGGCAGGCAGTGTCTGTCTGTTGAGGTTTTCACCTTGTTCTTCTCCTGCTGAAGTTCTAACTGGACGTCCATCAGTTTGGTTCTCAGCTCGTCATTGGCGGCCTGAAGGGCGTCCGTTCGCTCCGCCTTGGCCCGCCCTGCCGGAGCTCGTTTGGACATCTCTTACTCGAGTCTCGCCCGGTCGTCAGTCAGAGATCACAACATTTGTACCTGGAGAGCACAAACGCAGCGCTGTTTTCCACTGGCTTCGAACTCAACTTCAATCGGTACCGTAACTTACAACATCATAAACATAGAACTAGCTTGACTTATTCATTGAATAAATGCATTTGGTTCTTCAAAACTGCATCACGCAACATAGCGTGACCGAGACGGCCGTTATCCACCTGCGTGAAGTTATTTGGTGAAATGAATGAGATGTTTAAGACACCATCGTTCTGTCTCTATGTAGATGAAGGGAAATAATCGATTGCTGAAGGTCCAAAGGTGTTGTGATAAACAAATAAACATATTAGTGATTAGTGACATATTTGTGATAAACATATTAGGCAGGATAATCACATATGTTAACGTGACTGCCCACACTGTATTTATTTATGGTTATTTGTTAAATCGAGTACTGTTAGACATGAAATAGGAAGTGTTTAACATAAATGGAAGACGAAAGGGGTACTCACCATTGTAGCTCCTGCTGGTCAATGATACGAGCCTCTTCTTGCAGTGGAAAACATACAGCCAACAAACACCGTGGAACCTAAAGGAATGAAATTAAACATTAACATTTAGCCTCAACCAACATTCACAGATACAACGCAACGCAAACTACACAAACGTAAATCTTTTTAAACACAATGAGTTGTACTTACCGTGTACGCTCTAGACGGTCCACTTGCAAGCAGAAAATAAAGATATTTCTGTTGATAATCGTCGTGTTTGTATCCGGTGTCTCGCTCAAGGCCATTGCGCCCACAGATTTGAATTTTGGCGAGAGTTCAGCCTATTGACGTCATTTCCGCGGTGTAATACCCGCATATCTGAAACGGCAAAGTTAAGAGTAGAGTTAAATAAAGTTTTTAGTCAACGCAATAATTTACAACCGTTGACCAGTCGAAATAATCGTCGAAATTTGGCGTCTGTGGCTGGAAGCAGACGCCGAGTTCGACATTCCTCCCAAACGCCACACTCCCTCGCTTTTCAGGGCTAAAAAAAAACAGTTGTAATTACCTTGTACGCTCTAGACGGTCAAGTTGCAAGCTGAAAACAAAAATATTTGCCTTGTTAGTCATCGTGTTACTAACCGCTGTGTCTTGTTTGCCAGAACTGCCGCTTTCCTACTTCCTGTTGCAAGCCACGCCCACGGATTATAATTTTGCCGTGAGTTCCGCCTATTGACGTCATGTCCGCGTCACATGACTGCGACGTAATATTATCTAAAACTGTTTGTGCGGTATTGTGTTGTTCTGTGCGGTATTGTGTTATTCTGTGCGGCGTCGTGTTGTTCTGTGCGGCGTCGTGTTGTTCAGTGCGACGTCGTGTTGTTCAGTGCGGCATGGTGTTGTTCAGTGCGGCATGGTGTTGTTCAGTGCGGCATGGTGTTGTTCAGTGCGGCATAATGTTGTTCAGTGCGGCATAATGTTGTTCAGTGCGGCATGGTGTTGTTCAGTGCGGCATGGTGTTGTTCAGTGCGGCATGGTGTTGTTCAGTGCGGCATAATGTTGTTCAGTGCGCCATAATGTTGTTCAGTGCGGCATGGTGTTGTTCAGTGCGGGATGGTGTTGTTCAGTGCAGGATGGTGTTGTTCAGTGCGGCATGGTGTTGTTCAATGCGGCATGGTGTTGTTCAGTGCGGGATGGTGTTGTTCAGTGCGGCATGGTGTTGTTCAGTGCGACATGGTGTTGTTCAGTGCGGCATGGTGTTGTTCAGTGCGGCATGGTGTTGTTCAGTGCGGCATGGTGTTGTTCAGTGCGGCATGGTGTTGTTCAGTGCGGCATGGTGTTGTTCAGTGCGGCATGGTGTTGTTCAGTGCGGCATGGTGTTGTTCAGTGCGGCATGGTGTTGTTCAGTGCGGGGTGGTGTTGTTCAGTGCGGGATGGTGTTGTTCAGTGCGGCATGGTGTTGTTCAATGCGGCATGGTGTTGTTCAGTGCGGGATGGTGTTGTTCAATGCGGGATCGTGTTGTTCAGTGCGGCATAATGTTGTTCAGTGCAGCATGGTGTTGTTCAGTGCGGCATGGTGTTGTTCAGTGCGGCATAATGTTGTTCAGTGCGGCATAATGTTGTTCAGTGCGGCATAATGTTGTTCAGTGCGGCATGGTGTTGTTCAGTGCGGCATGGTGTTGTTCAGTGCGGCATGGTGTTGTTCAGTGCGGCATGGTGTTGTTCAGTGCGGCATGGTGTTGTTCAGTGCGGCATGGTGTTGTTCAATGCGGCATGGTGTTGTTCAGTGCGGGATAGTGTTGTTCAGTGCAGGATGGTGTTGTTCAGTGCGGCATGGTGTTGTTCAGTGCGGAATGGTGTTGTTCAGTGCGGCATGGTGTTGTTCAGTGCGGCATGGTGTTGTTCAGTGCAGGATGGTGTTGTTCGATGCGGGATCGTGTTGTTCAGTGCGGCATGGTGTTGTTCAGTGCGGCATGGTGTTGTTCAGTGCGGCATAATGTTGTTCAGTGCGGCATGGTGTTGTTCAGTGCGGCATGGTGTTGTTCAGTGCGGCATGGTGTTGTTCAGTGCGGCATGGTGTTGTCCAGTGCGGCATAATGTTGTCCAGTGTGGCATGGTGTTGTTTAGTGCGGGATGGTGTTGTTCAGTGCAGGATGGTGTTGTTCAGTGCGGCATGGTGTTGTTCAATGCGGCATGGTGTTGTTCAGTGCGGGATGGTGTTGTTCAGTGCGGCATGGTGTTGTTCAGTGCAGCATAATGTTGTTCAGTGCGGCATGGTGTTGTTCAGTGCGGCATGGTGTTGTTCAGTGCGGCATGGTGTTGTTCAGTGCGGCATGGTGTTGTTCAGTGCGGAATGGTGTTGTTCAGTGCGGCATGGTGTTGTTCAGTGCGGGATGGTGTTGTTCAATGCGGGATCATGTTGTTCAGTGCGGGGTGGTGTTGTTCAGTGCAGGATGGTGTTGTTCAGTGCAGGATGGTGTTGTTCAGTGCGGCATGGTGTTGTTCAATGCAGGATCGTGTTGTTCAGTGCAGCATAATGTTGTTCAGTGCAGCATGGTGTTGTTCAGTGCGGCATGGTGTTGTTCAATGCGGCATGGTGTTGTTCAGTGCGGGATGGTGTTGTTCAGTGCGGCATGGTGTTTTTCAGTGCGGCATAATGTTGTTCAGTGCGGCATGGTGTTGTTCAGTGCGGCATGGTGTTGTTCAGTGCAGGATGGTGTTGTTCAGTGCGGCATGGTGTTGTTAAATGCAGGATCGTGTTGTTCAGTGCAGCATAATGTTGTTCAGTGCAGCATGGTGTTGTTCAGTGCGGCATAATGTTGTCCAGTGCGCCATAATGTTGTTCAGTGCGGCATGGTGTTGTTTAGTGCGGGATGGTGTTGTTCAGTGCAGGATGGTGTTGTTCAGTGCGGCATGGTGTTGTTCAATGCGGCATGGTGTTGTTCAGTGCGGGATGGTGTTGTTAAGTGCGGCATGGTGTTGTTCAGTGCGGCATAATGTTGTTCAGTGCGGCATGGTGTTGTTCAGTGCGGCATGGTGTTGTTCAGTGCGGCATGGTGTTGTTCAGTGCGGCATGGTGTTGTTCAGTGCGGCATGGTGTTGTTCAGTGCGGCATGGTGTTGTTCAGTGCGGCATGGTGTTGTTCAGTGCGGAATGGTGTTGTTCAGTGCGGCATGGTGTTGTTCAGTGCGGGATGGTGTTGTTCAATGCGGGATCATGTTGTTCAGTGCGGGGTGGTGTTGTTCAGTGCAGGATGGTGTTGTTCAGTGCAGGATGGTGTTGTTCAGTGCGGCATGGTGTTGTTCAATGCAGGATTGTGTTGTTCAGTGCAGCATAATGTTGTTCAGTGCAGCATGGTGTTGTTCAGTGCGGCATGGTGTTGTTCAATGCGGCATGGTGTTGTTCAGTGCGGGATGGTGTTGTTCAGTGCGGCATGGTGTTTTTCAGTGCGGCATAATGTTGTTCAGTGCGGCATGGTGTTGTTCAGTGCGGCATGGTGTTGTTCAGTGCAGGATGGTGTTGTTCAGTGCGGCATGGTGTTGTTCAATGCAGGATCGTGTTTTTCAGTGCAGCATAATGTTGTTCAGTGCAGCATGGTGTTGTTCAGTGCGGCATAATGTTGTCCAGTGCGCCATAATGTTATTCAGTGCGGCATGGTGTTTTTTAGTGCGGGATGGTGTTGTTCAGTGCAGGATGGTGTTGTTCAGTGCGGCATGGTGTTGTTCAATGCGGCATGGTGTTGTTCAGTGCGGGATGGTGTTGTTCAGTGCGGCATGGTGTTGTTCAGTGCGGCATAATGTTGTTCAGTGCGGCATGGTGTTGTTCAGTGCGGCATGGTGTTGTTCAGTGCGGCATGGTGTTGTTCAGTGCGGCATGGTGTTGTTCAGTGCGGAATGGTGTTGTTCAGTGCGGCATGGTGTTGTTCAGTGCGGGATGGTGTTGTTCAATGCGGGATCATGTTGTTCAGTGCGGGATGGTGTTGTTCAGTGCAGGATGGTGTTGTTCAGTGCAGGATGGTGTTGTTCAGTGCGGCATGGTGTTGTTCAATGCAGGATCGTGTTGTTCAGTGCAGCATAATGTTGTTCAGTGCAGCATGGTGTTGTTCAGTGCGGCATGGTGTTGTTCAATGCGGCATGGTGTTGTTCAGTGCGGGATGGTGTTGTTCAGTGCGGCATGGTGTTTTTCAGTGCGGCATAATGTTGTTCAGTGCGGCATGGTGTTGTTCAGTGCGGCATGGTGTTGTTCAGTGCAGGATGGTGTTGTTCAGTGCGGCATGGTGTTGTCCAATGCAGGATCGTGTTGTTCAGTGCAGCATAATGTTGTTCAGTGCAGCATGGTGTTGTTCAGTGCGGCATGGTGTTGTTCAATGCGGCATGGTGTTGTTCACTGCGGGATGGTGTTGTTCAATGCGGGATCGTGTTGTTCAGTGCGGCATAATGTTGTTCAGTGCAGCATGGTGTTGTTCAGTGCGGCATGGTGTTGTTCAGTGCGACATAATGTTGTTTAGTGCGGCATAATGTTGTTCAGTGCGGCATAATGTTGTTCAGTGCGGCATGGTGTTGTTCAGTGCGGCATGGTGTTGTTCAGTGCGGCATGGTGTTGTTCAGTGCAGGATGGTGTTGTTCAGTGCGGCATGGTGTTGTTTAATGCGGCATGGTGTTGTTCAGTGCGGGATGGTGTTGTTCAGTGCAGGATGGTGTTGTTCAGTGCGGCATGGTGTTGTTCAGTGCGGCATAATGTTGTTCAGTGCGGCATAATGTTGTTCAGTGCGGCATAATGTTGTTCAGTGCGGCATAATGTTGTTCAGTGCGGGATGGTGTTGTTCATTGCGGCATGGTGTTGTTCAGTGCGGCATGGTGTTGTTCAGTGCGGCATGGTGTTGTTCAGTGCGGGATGGTGTTGTTCAGTGCAGGATGGTGTTGTTCAGTGCGGCATGGTGTTGTTCAGTGCGGCATGGTGTTGTTCATTTCGGCATAATGTTGTTCAGTGCGGCATAATGTTGTTTAGTGCGGCATGGTGTTGTTCAGTGCGGGATGGTGTTGTTCAGTGCGTTATAATGTTGTTCAGTGCGGCATGGTGTTGTTCAGTGCGGCATGGTGTTGTTCAGTGCGGCATGGTGTTGTTCAGTGCGGCATAATGTTGTTCAGTGCGGCATAATGTTGTTCAGTGCGGCATGGTGTTGTTCAGTGCGGGATGGTGTTGTTCAGTGCGGGATGGTGTTGTTCAGTGCGGCATGGTGTTCAATGCGGAATGGTGTTGTTCAGTGCAGGATGGTGTTGTTCAGTGCGGCATGGTGTTGTTCAGTGCGGCATAATGTTGTTCAGTGCGGCATGGTGTTGTTCAGTGCGGCATGGTGTTGTTCAGTGCGGCATGGTGTTGTTCAGTGCGGCATAATGTTGTTCAGTGCGGCATGGTGTTGTTCAGTGCGGCATGGTGTTGTTCAGTGCGGCATAATGTTCAGTGCGGCATAATGTTGTTCAGTGCGGCATGGTGTTGTTCAGTGCGGGATGGTGTTGTTCAGTGCAGGATGGTGTTGTTCAGTGCGGCATGGTGTTCAGTGCGGGATGGTGTCTTTCAGTGCGGCATGGTGTCGTTCAGTGCGGCATGGTGTCTTTCAGTGCGGCATGGTGTCGTTCAGTGAGGCATGGTGTTGTTCAGTGCGGCATGGTGTTGTTTAGTGCGGCATGGTGTTGTTCAGTGCGGGATGGTGTTGTTCAGTGTGGCATGGTGTTCAGTGCGGCATGGTGTTGTTCAGTGCGGTATCGTGTTGTTCAGTGCGGTATCGTGTTTCTCAGTGCGGTATCGTGTTGTTCAGTGCAGTATCGTTGTGTTGTTCGTATTGTGTTTAACACTTAGCCTCTAACACTTAGCCTCTAACACTTAGCCTCTAGCATCTAGAAGGTAAATAAATAGGAAGGAAGGACTCACCGGTGACGTCTTCGCCCACGTCCAAGCGTTGTACTTTGTATTTTCATCCTTCTGACAGTGGAAAACATAGCCAACAAACACCGTGGAACCTAAACGAATGAAAGAAAACTATCATTTGGCCACAACCAACATTCACAGATACAACACAATGTGACGTGCGGGGTTGAGGTTAAAGGTTGAGTGAAGGGCCCTCGTTTTAAACTACTTTTTTGAAAAGGATTGGGAACAAGTAAGACGTATTTAATTTATTTAATGGGAAGTAGTAAGAGCTATTGAATTTAATCTATGTATTATATTCTATTGTATTGTATTCTGTTGTATTCTTTTGGATTGTATTCACACTAACCCCACTAAAACTTCAGCCCACAAAAACTCGCCTCTGGCGCCTAGCCTCTGGCACTTAGCCTCTAACACTTAGCCTTTAACACTTAGCCTTTAACACTTAGCCTTTAACACTTAGCCTAGAAGGTGAATAAATAGGGTTAAAGGTTGAGTGAAGGGACCTCGTTTTAAACTACTTTTTTGTAAAGGAGTGGGAACAAGTAAGACGTATTTAATTTATTTAATGGGAAGTAGTAAGACTTATTAAATTTATTTAATCTACTTTTCTTCCCAGGCAAAATTTGATGTGCTGCAATTCCAAATTTCCAAAGTGAATGAAGGAATGAAGTCCTTTAAATTATGATTTTGTATAAATACTAGGCATTAACACAAAATCGACGGCACAAAATGGGCAGACTTTACTTGTTTGAAAAGGACTGGTTACAAGACAGACTTTTTTAATTTATTTAATGGGAAGAAGACTTATTTAGTTTAATTGATCTATTTTTGTTCCCTGGCAAAATTCGATTTGCTGCAATTCCAAATTTCCAAAGTGAATGAAGGAAAGAAGTCGTTTAAATTATGATTTTGTTTAAATACTAGGCATAGACACAAAATCTACGGCACAAAATGGGCAGACTTTACTTGTTTGAAGAGGACTGGTTACAAGACAGACTTTTCTGATTTATTTAATGGGAAGAAGACTTATTTAGTTTATTTAATCTATTTTTGTTCCCTGGCAAAATTGGATTTGCTGAAATTGTATTTTGCCAAATCTTGCCTTGAGACCTGATAGGAAGTATTAAACGCTTAGTTAAATCAATACAAGTTGGTAATAAGAGCGAGTAATGTTGGTTGAACCGATGAATGAAGGTTGAAAGCAATTTAAATTATGACTTTGTATAAATACTAGATATTAACAGAACATCTACTGCGCGAAATGGGCAGAGTTTACTTGTTTGAGAAGGAGTGGCTTATTCAAAACTAAGATTTATTTAATCTGTTTGTTCCCAGGCAAAATTGGATGTGATGCAATTCCAAATTTCACCACATGATGGTGCCCAATTTTGACTTCATAGGACATATTAAACACTTAGCTTGTTATTATGTTCAAGGTAATCAGATTTGTTTATTATTCTAATGGCCTCTTCAAAACTATTCTGGATTACTACTTTGGATCTATTCTACATTACTTGGCAACAACATACTCTGTAACAGATTAGGCAGTATAATCATATCTGTTAACTTGAGAGTGCCCACACTCAATCTACTTATCGTGATGTGTTAAATCAATTACTGTTAGACATTATTTGTCTGATAATCTACCAAATCTTTGAATTGAAGAATTTGTGATTTAATTAATAGCTTGTTGTTATGTTAAGGGTAATCAGACTTGTATATAATTCTAATGGCCTTCTTTTGAAAACTATTCTGAATTACAACTTTGGATCTTATATTACTTTGCAACAATCTACTCCGTGACAGATTAGGCAGTATAATCACATATGTTAACTTCAGTGCCCACACTGTATTTATTTATGGTTATTTGTTAAATCAAGTACTGTTAGACATGAAATAGGAAGTGTTTAACATAAATGTTATGGCTACTCACCATTGTAGCTCGCTCCTGGTCAATGATACGAGCCTCTTCTTGCAGTGGAAAACTTGCAGCCAACAAACACCGTGGAACCTAAAGGAATGAAATTAAACATTAACATTTCGCCTCGACCAATTTTCACACGTACAACGCAACGCGGCTACACTTCTGCTATTACAAACGTAAATCTCCTTAAACACAATGAGTGTTACTTACCGTGTACGCTCTAGACGGTCCAGTTGCAAGCAGAAAATAAAGATATTTCTGTTGATAATCGTCGCTGCTCAGTGGCTCACGGCCATCGCGCCAACAGATTTGAATTTTGGCGGAGGTTCGGGCAATTACGTCATATCCACGGCACATGACTGCGACGTAATACCCGCTTATCTGAAACGGCAGTTAAAAGTAGAGTTACATCAAGTTTTCTTGGAACCTAAACGAATGAAAGAAAACTATCATTTGGCCACAACCAACATTCACAGATACAACACAACGTGCGGGGTTGGGGTTAAAGATTGAGTGAAGGGCCCTCGTTTTAAACTACTGTTTTGAAAAGGAGTGGGAACAAGTAAGACGTATTTAATTTATTTAATGGGAAGTAGTAAGACTTATTAAATTTATTTAATCTACTTTTCTTCCCAGGCAAAATTTGATGTGCTGCAATTCCAAATTTCCAAAGTGAATGAAGGAATGAAGTCCTTTAAATTATGATTTTGTATAAATACTAGGCATTAACACAAAATCGACGGCACAAAATGGGCAGACTTTACTTGTTTGAAAAGGACTGGTTACAAGACAGACTTTTTTAATTTATTTAATGGGAAGAAGACTTATTTAGTTTAATTGATCTATTTTTGTTCCCTGCCAAAATTCGATTTGCTGCAATTCCAAATTTCCAAAGTGAATGAAGGAAAGAAGTCGTTTAAATTATGATTTTGTTTAAATACTAGGCATAGACACAAAATCTACGGCACAAAATGGGCAGACTTTACTTGTTTGAAGAGGACTGGTTACAAGACAGACTTTTCTGATTTATTTAATGGGAAGAGGACTTATTTAGTTTATTTAATCTATTTTTGTTCCCTGGCAAAATTGGATTTGCTGAAATTGTATTTTGCCAAATCTCGATTTGAGACCTGATAGGAAGTATTAAACGCTTAGTTAAATCAATACAAGTTGGTAATAAGAGCGAGTAATGTTGGTTGAACCGATGAATGAAGGTTGAAAGCAATTTAAATTATGACTTTGTATAAATACTAGATATTAACAGAACATCTACTGCGCAAAATGGGCAGAGTTTACTTGTTTGAGAAGGAGTGGCTTATTCAAAACTAAGATTTATGTAATCTGTTTGTTCCCAGGCAAAATTGGATGTGATGCAATTCCAAATTTCACCACATGATGGTGCCCAATTTTGACTTCATAGGACATATTAAACACTTAGCTTGTTATTATGTTCAAGGTAATCAGATTTGTTTATCATTCTAATGGCCTCTTCAAAACTATTCTGGATTACTACTTTGGATCTATTCTACATTACTTGGCAACAACATACTCTGTAACAGATTAGGCAGTATAATCACATATGTTAACTTGAGAGTGCCCACACTCAATCTACTTATCGTGATGTGTTAAATCAATTACTGTTAGACATTATTTGTCTGATAATCTACCAAATCTTTGAATTGAAGAATTTGTGATTTAATTAATAGCTTGTTCAGGGTAATCAGACTTGTATATAATTCTAATGGCCTTCTTTTGAAAACTATTCTGAATTACAACTTTGGATCTTATATTACTTTGCAACAATCTACTCCGTGACAGATTAGGCAGTATAATCACATATGTTAACTTCAGTGCCCACACTGTATTTATTTATGGTTATTTGTTAAATCAAGTACTGTTAGACATGAAATAGGAAGTGTTTAACATAAATGTTATGGCTACTCACCATTGTAGCTCGCTCCTGGTCAATGATACGAGCCTCTTCTTGCAGTGGAAAACTTGCAGCCAACAAACACCGTGGAACCTAAAGGAATGAAATTAAACATTAACATTTCGCCTCGACCAATTTTCACACGTACAACGCAACGCGGCTACACTTCTGCTATTACAAACGTAAATCTCCTTAAACACAATGAGTGTTACTTACCGTGTACGCTCTAGACGGTCCAGTTGCAAGCAGAAAATAAAGATATTTCTGTTGATAATCGTCGCTGCTCAGTGGCTCACGGCCATCGCGCCAACAGATTTGAATTTTGGCGGAGGTTCGGGCAATTACGTCATATCCGCGGCATTTGACTGCGTCGTAATACCCGCTTATCTGAAACGGCAGTTAAAAGTAGAGTTACATCAAGTTTTCTTGGAACCTAAACGAATGAAAGAAAACTATCATTTGGCCACAACCAACATTCACAGATACAACACAACGTGCGGGGTTGAGGTTAAAGATTGAGTGAAGGGCCCTCGTTTTAAACTACTGTTTTGAAAAGGAGTGGGAACAAGTAAGACGTATTTAATTTATTTAATGGGAAGTAGTAAGACTTATTAAATTTATTTAATCTACTTTTCTTCCCAGGCAAAATTTGATGTGCTGCAATTCCAAATTTCCAAAGTGAATGAAGGAATGAAGTCCTTTAAATTATGATTTTGTATAAATACTAGGCATTAACACAAAATCGACGGCACAAAATGGGCAGACTTTACTTGTTTGAAAAGGACTGGTTACAAGACAGACTTTTTTAATTTATTTAATGGGAAGAAGACTTATTTAGTTTAATTGATCTATTTTTGTTCCCTGCCAAAATTCGATTTGCTGCAATTCCAAATTTCCAAAGTGAATGAAGGAAAGAAGTCGTTTAAATTATGATTTTGTTTAAATACTAGGCATAGACACAAAATCTACGGCACAAAATGGGCAGACTTTACTTGTTTGAAGAGGACTGGTTACAAGACAGACTTTTCTGATTTATTTAATGGGAAGAGGACTTATTTAGTTTATTTAATCTATTTTTGTTCCCTGGCAAAATTGGATTTGCTGAAATTGTATTTTGCCAAATCTCGATTTGAGACCTGATAGGAAGTATTAAACGCTTATTTAAATCAATACAAGTTGGTAATAAGAGCGAGTAATGTTGGTTGAACCGATGAATGAAGGTTGAAAGCAATTTAAATTATGACTTTGTATAAATACTAGATATTAACAGAACATCTACTGCGCAAAATGGGCAGAGTTTACTTGTTTGAGAAGGAGTGGCTTATTCAAAACTAAGATTTATGTAATGTGTTTGTTCCCAGGCAAAATTGGATGTGATGCAATTCCAAATTTCACCACATGATGGTGCCCAATTTTGACTTCATAGGACATATTAAACACTTAGCTTGTTATTATGTTCAAGGTAATCAGATTTGTTTATTATTCTAATGGCCTCTTCAAAACTATTCTGGATTACTACTTTGGATCTATTCTACATTACTTGGCAACAACATACTCTGTAACAGATTAGGCAGTATAATCACATATGTTAACTTGAGAGTGCCCACACTCAATCTACTTATCGTGATGTGTTAAATCAATTACTGTTAGACATTATTTGTCTGATAATCTACCAAATCTTTGGATTGAAGAATTTGTGATTTAATTAATAGCTTGTTCAGGGTAATCAGACTTGTATATAATTCTAATGGCCTTCTTTTGAAAACTATTCTGAATTACAACTTTGGATCTTATATTACTTTGCAACAATCTACTCGGTGACAGATTAGGCAGTATAATCACATATGTTAACTTCAGTGCCCACACTGTATTTATTTATGGTTATTTGTTAAATCAAGTACTGTTAGACATGAAATAGGAAGTGTTTAACATAAATGTTATGGCTACTCACCATTGTAGCTCGCTCCTGGTCAATGATATGAGCCTCTTCTTGCAGTGGAAAACTTGCAGCCAACAAACACCGTGGAACCTAAAGGAATGAAATTAAACATTAACATTTCGCCCGGACCAACATTCACACGTACAACGCAACGCGGCTACACTTCTGCTATTACAAACGTAAATCTCCTTAAACACAACGAGTGTTACTTACCGTGTACGCTCTAGGCAAAATTGGATGTGATGCAATTCCAAATCTATCTGAAACGGCAGTTAAAAGTAGAGTTACATCAAGTTTTCTTTTTTAATCAACACAATCATTTACAACCGTTGACCAGAAAGAATCGTCGAAATTCGACGTCCCCCACAAACGCCACGCTCACTCGCTTTTCAGGGCAACAAAAGTACTTCTTTTTAAAAACGATGAGTTGTACTTACCGTGTACGCTCTGGACGGTCCAGTTGCAAGCAGAAAATAAAAATATTTCTCTTGTTAGTCGTTTGTTACCATCCGCTGTGTCTTTGTCAACATCGCCGCCATTTTCCTACTTCCTGCTGCGAGCCACGCCCACGGATTTAAATTTGGGCGGAAGCTCTTTCCATTGGCGTCGTTTTCGCGTATAGCAAATCCGATTGGTTGGGAAGGGGGCACGGTTATGCAGCCGAGGGGTCCTGTGATCGGTGGGATGTAAAGTAGGCGTCGACGTCACGTCCGCGTCACGTGACCACGACGTGGCAGACGTCATATAGCAACCGCTGTTTTGTTTAGTAGACTTACAGTTGTTATGCATTGACATAATGGCGCACACACCAAATAGATTTAAATAAATTAAATAATTCTTCTGCCCACTCTCTTTTAAACAAGTTAACTCTCCCCGCGGATTTGAATTCCGGCGAAAGTTACGCCCATCGACGTCACGTATGTCACGTGACCACGACGTGGCAGATGTCATATAGCAACCGCTGTTTTGTTTAGTAGATTTACAGTTGTTATGCATTGGCATAATGGTGTGCACTCAAAATAGATTTAAATAAATTAAATATTTCTTCTGCCTACTCCCTTTTAAACAAGTTAACTCTGCCCACGTCCATTGACGTCTTGTCTGCGTCACGTGACCACGACGTAGCGACGTCATATAGTAACCGCTGTTTTGACCAGTAGACTTAGTTATTATGCGTTGACATAATGGCGCACTGGTTAGCATGGCCACCTCTTAAGCATGATGATGCGGGTTCGACGCCTGATCAATGTTAGCATGGAGTGAGCTGAAGTGCATGGCGCTGAAGATTTGAATCTTTGAAATGCGCTGAGGTCTGACATATCAGGCAGAATGGTTTGCCATCACGTTCAACAAAAAATAGAAACTTTCCCACTCTGATTAAAACGTCCTGTGTTCATCTACGTATTTTCGTTTTGCTGTGCATCTTTTCCCTGCCATTTCGAGAGCCCAATTGACACTCATAGTTTAAAGAAATGTGTTTGCCCATCCTACTTTGTGGAATTTCACCACATGCGCTTTTGACCAAAATACCAAATTGAACTCAAGTGAAGCCAACACGCACAACCCCCCCCCCCCCCCCCCCCACACACACACACACACACACAAATGTTGATATGAACATAAAAGAGCCGCATGCGGTTCGGGAGTTGCGGCTTGGCCAAACCTGTACTATACAACTTTATTTGTATAAAATTTTCACAACAGCTGTCACACAAACAAAGCGGGAAAAACCGAAGACGTGCGTGTTCCGCCCACGCTGGATTTATTTGCACCTTTGAAAAGACACCGTATTGCCGCAGATGTGGCAAAGAGTACTTTTGGGCATCTGAGACGGAAGGATGTCCAAAGCATCACGTCACCTGCTCTGGTAGGCATGGTGGTGGGACGTTGAGGTCAACCGCTTTGGGGTTGGCTGACTCTTTGATCGCAGGATGCCACACACTTGAAGACAGAAGCAGAAAAGCAGAGCTAAATGCAAAATGTACTCACCGGTGACTCCAATTTTTTTCCCCCCTGAAGAAACAGCTGGACGGGTGGCCCCGGCTGGCCAGTGGGACTCTTGTTATTCTGACCCTTTTTAGTGCGCGTTTGGGGCAACAACCGTTTTTTGTGGCGCTCTCTTCTGGTTCAAAAGTGCCCTGCATGTGAATTTGCTTTTCCTGCCTTCTGATTGGATGAGCGCCGGTGTGACGCGGTGCCTCTGTCACCGTGGCGGGGGGTATACGTTGGCATCGGAGCGTCTGCCAACGTCTGAGACCGGCTGGCAGTGTATCGGAGGTGTCGAGTGCGGTGCCGCTGGAGCTCACTCACCAGCTGGTGTTAGGGCCACAGAATGAAGGCCAAGGAGAAGAATAGAAAGAGAAACAGAAACTTCTCCTCCAATTGTTTGATTTGTCTCTTCTGAGCTTCGATGAATTCTTTCAGCTCTTTGTTCCTCTAGGACGGACAAATGGAAAGTGGCATTCAAAAGCCAGTAAGCGTGCAAGTAAGTGCCGGGCTGGCTTTGGGCCCTTACCTGTTGCGCGCTGTGCAGCAGATCCATTCTCTCTTGGAGGATGCAAGCGTCGCGCTCCCTCAACTCGCACATCAGGGCTCGCTTCCATTGGTCCACGGCGCTCCTAAGCTCTTCTCTCTGATCCGCCGTCAGCACGTCATTCACGCCAGCGTGGCTGGCTTTTTCGCCGTCCGTGGCGGGGCAGTCCCGCTGCGGTAGCGCCTCGTACAACATGGCCTCCAGCTCCAGGATCCTCTGGGCCGCAATCCTCGTCCATCAGTGGTCCGGCGGGAGATTTGAGGGCGGCTTACCTTATGAGCCTGGTCCATGGAACACTTCCTGAAGTCCAACTCTTCATCCAGGTAGCCCTTCTGCTTGCAGAACATATCCTAGCACAGCTCAAGGTCAGAATTGTTGGGGCACATTGCCGGAGTTCCCCTTGGCTGATGTCGCGTGTCTGTCTACCTTCTCACTTTCAATGTCCAACATCTTCTGTTGAAGTGCTGACTTGGTCACTTTGATGTATTCTAACCACTGAGGAAAGGCTGCTGTCACATAAGCAGAATGCGAGAGCGTGCGTGGACGTGCGCGTTACCTTCTCGGCTAGGGTGAGAAGGGTCCTGGCGTGAATCACGACCACCTGCTCCTCGTTGGTGAGATTCTGCAAGAGCCCAAAGGCACAGCGTCAACAAGCTTCTTTCAGCGCAAAGCCTTCCAAAAGTCACATTTGAGCCGCCGAGTCTCGTGGAGTGCGAACATAAGGAGTTCGACATACACTTACGGCGTTATAGCCCAGGATGTCCAGCTTCTTCATCAGATCACTGATGACGATGTCCGGGGGAAAGGCGCAAGGAGCAATGTAAGGTGTTCTGGGACCTCGGGTTAAGGTTAGGGTTGCGAGGGACGCCTTACGTACGCTCACGCCCTCGGCCTCGCAGTAGATCTGCAAAGGGCTGAGGCCGTCTGGGAAACGGACTTGCAGAAACTTCAAGACGGGGGAGCGCCACTCCCTCTCCTGAAAGGCAGAGGCATGCATCCGTCCGTCCGTCCGTCCGTCCGTCCGTCACATCTCTGGCCTCAACACGCTTGTGCGAGTCTTCCCACCTCCAGCTCCAGGATGCGGAACTCAAGCAGTTCGTTTTGGTCTCGGATATCCTGGATGTGCTCTTTCAGACGCGCTTCTTCCGCCTCCATCCGCCTGACCTGAAAAGACAGTCAGACCTCATCTGCGGGGCTTCCCGACAGGTGTGACGCCAAGCGACTCCGCCCAGCGCCTTTCTTTCCGTCACCTTTTCGGCCAACTGCTGATTGCTCTGACGCAGCAGCTGCTTCTCCTCCACCCACTTGACATTCTAGAAGAGACAAACGCGTGGACAGCTTTGGAATGTTGTGTCATTTTCATCCACAAATTCTTTGGTTGACTGGAAAATGACATTTGCTTTTCTCCGCATTTTCCCAGCCACGTTCGGGGGGGGGGGGGGGGGGGTTGGTCCAGTAATGCCAGACGGATGAGTGACTGAAGAATGTAGCTATTTTGTCTGAGAAAAAGGTGTGCTCATTGATGAGCTTACCTGTCCTTGTTGCTTCAGCGCTGACTCCAGATCTGCTACTCTGCTTTGATAGTGACCCATTTCTACCATCAGCTTTTCTCTGGTCTGAAAGGAGGAGGAGGGAGGCTCCTCCTCCTCCTTTCAGACCAGAGAACACCCGAGGCTGGGTGAGAACGGGGAGGCTGCGACCCGGCCGGGGGTTGCGGGAAGGGGCGCCACCTTGATCTCCTTCTCGGCGTCGTAGTCCCCTTTCGCTGGTCTGGGCTAGCAGAGCGTAGGCTCGTTGCAGCGCTTGATATTCTTGCGTCAGCTGGCGGTAGCGAAGCTCCGCCTCTTCATGCACACACCAATGCAACACAGCACTAGTACCAGAATCAGTCAGACCGGCGACAAAGCACCCGCGACGCAAAGACGAGTCCGATTCCAGGCTGAAGAGGAATGTTTGGTGCCAATACGCTGGCAGAAATGGCGGGCTACCTCTTCGGGTTCCGTGTCGGGGGTTCTGTCGGTGTGAAAAGACAAGGACGATCCGTCCGAGTCCACCAACACGTCTTCGTCGTAGCCGTAAAATGTTTCGATGACCTGCGGGCGCGGAAGCAAACATCTCTCTGAACAAACTGAAGCGACACCTCACGATGAATCGACGAGAGGAACGATAGCGAGAAAAAGGCCATTTCATCTTGCGCAACACCAAGCAGCCGCAAACAAACAGACTCACCTTGCAGGACCTCACGCTTTGTTCCTCCTCAGAGATTCTCGACGTCGGTATCGTAGCAGCAAATCTCTCTCCTGTCGACACAAATAATCCGCCTTTGAGATTCTTTGGATGCAAAGGGAACGAACGGCTCCGGCGCAGAAACAAACGCGACTCACAATGACATTTCTGACATGAGCTCCTGTCTCCAGAGCCTGAAAAACACGTCACCGGCGATGATTGGAGGGACGCTCGTCTTTTCCAAAAGTGACAACTACAGGGTGTGTCAGGGTTTTCCAGATTATCTTTATCGTATCATTGTGTTGCTTTGACTTTGACTGCGACCTGTAATAAATAATATTATTTATCCCTTATTTATCCCTATCGCTTATCCCTTCCTACACAAAGTCGTAAAACACCCCTTGCTATGTTTTGACTAGAGGTCAAGGGCTTCCTCTATTCAATCCACTCTTACACCCACCCTGTTTCTCTTAATTAAAATGCTCGTGCAGGAGCCGAGAGTCAGACTTCATTCGTACAACGGATGGACTCTCCACCTGCAGGTGTCCAAAAGAACTTACTTGTCTCCCGTGTGGTTCTTGCAAAATAAGTTGGAGCGAGCGCAACTCTAACAGGGTGCATTTTGCCACTAGCTGCCTACGGACAATGACGTCGCGCTCGCGGCTCATGGTTGACGGGCTGAGCAGCCGGGCAAGTCCGTCGTTTTCAGCGCACAGCGAGTGGCAAAGGCGCTGACAAAACGGGAGCTTTGAGCTGCTGAAAACGGCAAAACAAGTCTAAAGCGTGTTCAAACGCGTGCGCACAATGCTCCTGCTTGAAAGGTCGGAATTTAAGGGGCCAATTTTTTGGATGGCGGCCGCCGGCCAAGCTTTGGACGGAAAAGGTTTCCTGGCGACAGCGAGCGAGCGCGGCGCTGCCGTACGTGCACCGAGTCGCCTGCCTGAAGACCTTGGACAAGTCGTCGATGATGTGCCGCTGCTCCACAACTTGAAGGAACTCCATTTCACCGTCCTGCTGGCCGCAACCGCGGTCCAGGTCATTGAGCGAACTAGGCCTTCTCTGTGGAACACAAATGCAGTGGACTCTGTTGGCACGCCGCCGTTGTCCGCGTCGACTTACCAAGCTTGCCATCTCCTCGTTCTCCTGGGTGACAAAGCGCACTTTGTTTTCAAGGCGACACAGCACCAGCGAGAGTTCTTCATTCTTCCTGCTCAGGCGTTTGTTTTTGTACAGGAGTGGCAGAAACTGGCTTTCTGTTTCTCTCAGTCGCTTTAGCTGCAAGCATGAAGTGCGGGATGTGAAAGACGCACAACACGCGGGCCAGAACGTATCCATTCCTTTTGCATCGGTTTGAACGGAATCGTGGCTTTGGCTCCCAATAAAAGACATCTACCAGGCAACCGACTCGCCGCGCCGCTCAACTAATAAGCAAGCGCAATGGGTGCCTCGCTGGATGGCGCGCATCAAACGTAGCGCAAACCTTCAAGCGTGCCGTCAATAAATTACCAGTTCATTGCGCTCTTCAGAAAGCAGGGCGTTTCGATCCTCCAGTTTCCTGATGACTGCGCTGAGCTCAGCGATTTTCAGATGAAACCGTCGCGTGTCCCGATCCTCCTGAGACTGAAAACGCCCCGCAACACACACACACAAGCACTCGTTCAAAGTTCAAAACTGTTTTTGTGCTACCTTCCTCCAGCAACGAACTAAGTCATGCGTACTGCAAGTGTGTGATGAGGTGGCTTACGCAATGAAGAGGATTGCTAGTAGCGGCGTTGACCCCACTTCCAGGGTAGTTTAGGCCCGCCCTTTGGGATTCCCTCAGGGCAGCGATCTGCTGCTCGGCAGCCTGAGTCTGCAGCTGAAGGCGGTGGACGTGGCCGGCCCCAGGGCTTCATCCAAAACACTAACCGCTCTGTCTTTCAGCTTGATCTCATCCGTCTGGATGTACAAACGGGGAGCGCTCAGGCAGGCGGGCAAACTCATTTGCCAGAATTGTGACAAAAACAAAGAGAGCAAGCGGCCAATTTTTTTCTTGAATCGACTAGAACACCTTTGCTGTGACAAAAGCGAAGCGAGCAACCGGACATTTTCTTCTTGTGAAATAGAATAGAATAGAATGCCTTAGGTGTCATTGCACTGCAGGTATACAACGAAATTGGGAACATAGCCACGCACCGCGCATCTGATCAGTCCTACCAGTCGGCGGATCTCCCTCTCGCAGTCTCTCTTGGTTCGGCTCAGCTCCTCCCGATGCTGGTGATGAGCCGATCGGAGCTCGGCCGCTCGGGACTGCCAGGCCTGCTGGGCCGCTGCCAGGGCTTCTTCCGCGCTCCTGGTGGAGGCGACACCGCTCGGTCTCCCGACACCGCCGCGTCTCCTCCACCTCCGCCAGCAAAGCGCCCCCCCTCCTCACCTGAGCAGACATTGCGCCACACCGGGCCGTTGAGACCGCAACGGAGCGCCGCGACGCTTACTGGGGACAAGCTACACAATACGGTAGCGGCCGCATCGAAGCCCGACGTGGCGTGCGGATAGTCAGACACGGATAGAGCGGATCACCTTGTCCATGGAGCCGTCCCTCAGGCTGAGGACCAAGGCATTCAGTCGCTGGATCTCTCCATCTTTGATTTTGATCACTCTCATCAGCTCCATTTCATGCTGCCGCAGTAATGTCTCCCTGGTAATGGCTAACTCTTTCTGCTTCTCCTCATGGAGTTTGCTTTTGAGTTCCGTCATGGCGGCGGTGGCACGGTGGTGCTCCGCCCGCAGGTCCTGACTTCTCTCTCTCTCCAGACAGCTGACCTGACATGACTTAGACTTAGACAAACTTTATTGTCATCTTGTCTGCACATGGTGCATACAAAACGAAATTCCGTTGCATACGTCTTACAACAAAGTAGTGATATTGCAGTTGAATAGAAGTAACATATCCTATGAAAATATATATATATATACATATATACTATATATATATATATATATATATTAAAAATAAGTATAAAGTGCAGCAGTGATAATTATGCAATAGTGCAAGTAGGCAAAACAGTATTCAAGAGTGTGCAGAGGAATGCTAAACCATGTATTAAACTTCTATTTAAAGGGTTTATACAAGTTCAGTAAAGTTGGTAGTGCGAGATAGTGCAAGATAGAGGTCCGTAGTGTCATAAAGTACAGTTCTGTGAATGTGTGATGCAGAGTTCAGTTTAGAGCTCAACAGTTCTAGTGTTCAACAGTCTGATGACAGCAGGGAAAAAGCTGTTGCAGAACCTGGTGGACCTGCAGCGGATGCTGCAAACCTCTTCCCAGAGGGCAGCAGGGAGAACAGTCCATGGTGGGGGTGTGATGGGTCATTGATGATGTTACGGGCACGGGACATGCAGCGCTGAGATGAAATGTCCTGAATGGAGGGAAGAGGAGCCCCTATGATCCTCTCTGCTGTCCTCACCACTCTCCTCACGTTCTTCCAATCGGAGGCGGTGCAGCCTCCACACCACACAGAGAGACAGCTTGTCAGAATGCTCTCTATGGTGCTCCTGTAGAACGTCCTCATGATGGGTGGGGGCAGGTGGGCTCTCCTCATCCTCCGCAGGAAGTACAAGCGCTTCTGTGCCCTCTTGACCAGTGCCGTAGTGTTCATAGTCCAGGTGAGGTCTTCTGTGATGTGGACCCCCAGGAATTTGGTGGTGCTGACCACCTCCACAGCTGAGCTGTTGATGATCAGTGGAGCGTGGTGAGGCTGTTTTTTCCTGAAGTCGACGATGATCTCCTTCATCTTCTCCTCATTCAGGATCAGGCTGTTTTCTCTGCACCAGCCCACCAGCTGCTCCACCTCCTCTCTGTAGTCCAGGTCGTTGTTGTCTCTGATGAGCCCCACCACCGTTGTGTCGTCTGCTGACTTCACGATGTGATTGGTGGTGAACCTGAGGACGCAGTCGTGTGTCATCAGGGTGCACAGCAGGGGGCTCAGGACGCAGCCCTGAAGGGAGCCTGTGCTGAGGGTGATGACATCAGAGGTGTTCTGTCCGACCCGGACTGACTGAGGTCTGTTGGTGAGGAAGTCTAGCAGCCAGTTGCGAAGGGGGGTGTTGAAGCCCAGGTGTTCCAATTTTCCTACCAGATGCTGTGGGATGATGGTGTTAAACGCTGAGCTGAAGTCCAGGAACAGCCTCCGCACATGGGTGTTCTTCTCCTCCAGGTGAGCCAGGCTCAGGTGAAGAACGGAGGAGATGGCGTCCTGAGTGGAGCGGTTTTGCCGGTCGGCAAACTGGAACGGGTCAAATAATAGGGGGAGTCTGGAAACGATGTGACCTTTAAGCAGCCTTTCGAAGCACTTCATCATAACCGGAGTCAGTGCAACAGGCCGGTAATCATTAAATGAGGTGATTTGAGGTTTCTTCGGCACCGGAATGATGGAGGCAGTCTTAAAGCACGCCGGCACTGTGGCTTGGCCCAGCGAGGTGTTAAAAATGTCTGTGATGACCCCAGCCAGATGACTTGCACATTCCCTGAACACACGCCCAGGAATGTTGTCGGGGCCAGGGGCCTTACAGGGGTTGACTCTCCTCAGGGTCTTCAACACATCGGCGGAGTCAAGGCAGAGTACCTCCTCTTCCTGATGGGGGACAGTTTTAACTGCTGGAGTGCCGTTTAGTGCCTCGAACCTCCCAAAGAAGTTATTTAGACCATTTAGAAAGTCAGCATCAACTACACCCACCGGGGGGGGGGAGGGTGAGTTGTAGTCTGTAATCGCCCGTATGCCTTGCCACATACTCCTGATGTTTTTGACGTCGTGGAAACGATCCTGAAATTTTCGACTGCGGTCTCGCTTCGCTATCCTGATGGCACGGTTCAAGTTGGCTCTCGCTGTCCTCAGTGTCTCCTTGTCGCCAGACTTGAAGGCAGAGTTCCGCGCTCGTAGCGTTTGACGTACCTCCTCAGTCATCCAGGGTCGTTGGTTGCCCCGGGTGATGATATTCTTAGTGGTGCTGACGTCCTCGGTGCATTTGTTGATGTAGGCTGACACAGTCATGGCACACGCATGTCTAATCTACATCGGGAAAACTGGGAGGGAGGGAGGCAGGCAGGGAGGCAGGCAGGGAGGCAGGCAGGGAGGCAGGCAGTGTCTGTCTGTTGAGGTTTTCACCTTGTTCTTCTCCTGCTGAAGTTCTAACTGGACGTCCATCAGTTTGGTTCTCAGCTCGTCATTGGCGGCCTGAAGGGCGTCCGTTCGCTCCGCCTTGGCCCGCCCTGCCGGAGCTCGTTTGGACATCTCTTACTCGAGTCTCGCCCGGTCGTCAGTCAGAGATCACAACATTTGTACCTGGAGAGCACAAACGCAGCGCTGTTTTCCACTGGCTTCGAACTCAACTTCAATCGGTACCGTAACTTACAACATCATAAACATAGAACTAGCTTGACTTATTCATTGAATAAATGCATTTGGTTCTTCAAAACTGCATC
The DNA here is from genome assembly GCF_059516105.1 of Syngnathus floridae. Lineage (NCBI taxonomy): Eukaryota > Metazoa > Chordata > Actinopteri > Syngnathiformes > Syngnathidae > Syngnathus > Syngnathus floridae. The sequence continues at coordinate 159,251 of NW_028284058.1, forward strand.
ACGCAACATAGCGTGACCGAGACGGCCGTTATCCACCTGCGTGAAGTTATTTGGTGAAATGAATGAGATGTTTAAGACACCATCGTTCTGTCTCTATGTAGATGAAGGTAAATAATCGATTGCTGAAGGTCCAAAGGTGTTGTGATAAACAAATAAACATATTAGTGATTAGTGACATATTTGTGATAAACATATTAGGGAGGATAATCACATATGTTAACGTGACTGCCCACACTGTATTTATTTATGGTTATTTGTTAAATCGAGTACTGTTAGACATGAAATAGGAAGTGTTTAACATAAATGGAAGACGAAAGGGGTACTCACCATTGTAGCTCCTGCTGGTCAATGATACGAGCCTCTTCTTGCAGTGGAAAACATACAGCCAACAAACACCGTGGAACCTAAAGGAATGAAATTAAACATTAACATTTAGCCTCAACCAACATTCACAGATACAACGCAACGCAAACTACACAAACGTAAATCTTTTTAAACACAATGAGTTGTACTTACCGTGTACGCTCTAGACGGTCCACTTGCAAGCAGAAAATAAAGATATTTCTGTTGATAATCGTCGTGTTTGTATCCGGTGTCTCGCTCAAGGCCATTGCGCCCACAGATTTGAATTTTGGCGAGAGTTCAGCCTATTGACGTCATTTCCGCGGTGTAATACCCGCATATCTGAAACGGCAAAGTTAAGAGTAGAGTTAAATAAAGTTTTTAGTCAACGCAATAATTTACAACCGTTGACCAGTCGAAATAATCGTCGAAATTTGGCGTCTGTGGCTGGAAGCAGACGCCGAGTTCGACATTCCTCCCAAACGCCACACTCCCTCGCTTTTCAGGGCTAAAAAAAAACAGTTGTAATTACCTTGTACGCTCTAGACGGTCAAGTTGCAAGCTGAAAACAAAAATATTTGCCTTGTTAGTCATCGTGTTACTAACCGCTGTGTCTTGTTTGCCAGAACTGCCGCTTTCCTACTTCCTGTTGCAAGCCACGCCCACGGATTATTATTTTGCCGTGAGTTCCGCCTAATGACGTCATGTCCGCGTCACATGACTGCGACGTAATATTATCTAAAACTGTTTGTGCGGTATTGTGTTGTTCTGTGCGGTATTGTGTTATTCTGTGCGGCGTCGTGTTGTTCTGTGCGGCGTCGTGTTGTTCAGTGCGACGTCGTGTTGTTCAGTGCGGCATGGTGTTGTTCAGTGCGGCATGGTGTTGTTCAGTGCGGCATGGTGTTGTTCAGTGCGGCATAATGTTGTTCAGTGCGGCATAATGTTGTTCAGTGCGGCATGGTGTTGTTCAGTGCGGCATGGTGTTGTTCAGTGCGGCATGGTGTTGTTCAGTGCGGCATAATGTTGTTCAGTGCGCCATAATGTTGTTCAGTGCGGCATGGTGTTGTTCAGTGCGGGATGGTGTTGTTCAGTGCAGGATGGTGTTGTTCAGTGCGGCATGGTGTTGTTCAATGCGGCATGGTGTTGTTCAGTGCGGGATGGTGTTGTTCAGTGCGGCATGGTGTTGTTCAGTGCGGCATAATGTTGTTCAGTGCGGCATGGTGTTGTTCAGTGCGGCATGGTGTTGTTCAGTGCGGCATGGTGTTGTTCAGTGCGGCATGGTGTTGTTCAGTGCGGAATGGTGTTGTTCAGTGCGGCATGGTGTTGTTCAGTGCGGCATGGTGTTGTTCAGTGCGGCATGGTGTTGTTCAGTGCGGGGTGGTGTTGTTCAGTGCGGGATGGTGTTGTTCAGTGCGGCATGGTGTTGTTCAATGCGGCATGGTGTTGTTCAGTGCGGGATGGTGTTGTTCAATGCGGGATCGTGTTGTTCAGTGCGGCATAATGTTGTTCAGTGCAGCATGGTGTTGTTCAGTGCGGCATGGTGTTGTTCAGTGCGACATAATGTTGTTTAGTGCGGCATAATGTTGTTCAGTGCGGCATAATGTTGTTCAGTGCGGCATGGTGTTGTTCAGTGCGGCATGGTGTTGTTCAGTGCGGCATGGTGTTGTTCAGTGCAGGATGGTGTTGTTCAGTGCGGCATGGTGTTGTTCAATGCGGCATGGTGTTGTTCAGTGCGGGATAGTGTTGTTCAGTGCAGGATGGTGTTGTTCAGTGCGGCATGGTGTTGTTCAGTGTGGAATGGTGTTGTTCAGTGCGGCATGGTGTTGTTCAGTGCGGCATGGTGTTGTTCAGTGCAGGATGGTGTTGTTCGATGCGGGATCGTGTTGTTCAGTGCGGCATGGTGTTGTTCAGTGCGGCATGGTGTTGTTCAGTGCGGCATAATGTTGTTCAGTGCGGCATGGTGTTGTTCAGTGCGGCATGGTGTTGTTCAGTGCGGCATGGTGTTGTTCAGTGCGGCATGGTGTTGTTCAGTGCGGCATAATGTTGTCCAGTGCGCCATAATGTTGTTCAGTGTGGCATGGTGTTGTTTAGTGCGGGATGGTGTTGTTCAGTGCAGGATGGTGTTGTTCAGTGCGGCATGGTGTTGTTCAATGCGGCATGGTGTTGTTCAGTGCGGGATGGTGTTGTTCAGTGCGGCATGGTGTTGTTCAGTGCAGCATAATGTTGTTCAGTGCGGCATGGTGTTGTTCAGTGCGGCATGGTGTTGTTCAGTGCGGCATGGTGTTGTTCAGTGCGGCATGGTGTTGTTCAGTGCGGAATGGTGTTGTTCAGTGCGGCATGGTGTTGTTCAGTGCGGGATGGTGTTGTTCAATGCGGGATCATGTTGTTCAGTGCGGGGTGGTGTTGTTCAGTGCAGGATGGTGTTGTTCAGTGCAGGATGGTGTTGTTCAGTGCGGCATGGTGTTGTTCAATGCAGGATCGTGTTGTTCAGTGCAGCATAATGTTGTTCAGTGCAGCATGGTGTTGTTCAGTGCGGCATGGTGTTGTTCAATGCGGCATGGTGTTGTTCAGTGCGGGATGGTGTTGTTCAGTGCGGCATGGTGTTTTTCAGTGCGGCATAATGTTGTTCAGTGCGGCATGGTGTTGTTCAGTGCGGCATGGTGTTGTTCAGTGCAGGATGGTGTTGTTCAGTGCGGCATGGTGTTGTTCAATGCAGGATCGTGTTGTTCAGTGCAGCATAATGTTGTTCAGTGCAGCATGGTGTTGTTCAGTGCGGCATAATGTTGTCCAGTGCGCCATAATGTTGTTCAGTGCGGCATGGTGTTGTTTAGTGCGGGATGGTGTTGTTCAGTGCAGGATGGTGTTGTTCAGTGCGGCATGGTGTTGTTCAATGCGGCATGGTGTTGTTCAGTGCGGGATGGTGTTGTTAAGTGCGGCATGGTGTTGTTCAGTGCGGCATAATGTTGTTCAGTGCGGCATGGTGTTGTTCAGTGCGGCATGGTGTTGTTCAGTGCGGCATGGTGTTGTTCAGTGCGGCATGGTGTTGTTCAGTGCGGCATGGTGTTGTTCAGTGCGGCATGGTGTTGTTCAGTGCGGCATGGTGTTGTTCAGTGCGGAATGGTGTTGTTCAGTGCGGCATGGTGTTGTTCAGTGCGGGATGGTGTTGTTCAATGCGGGATCATGTTGTTCAGTGCGGGGTGGTGTTGTTCAGTGCAGGATGGTGTTGTTCAGTGCAGGATGGTGTTGTTCAGTGCGGCATGGTGTTGTTCAATGCAGGATCGTGTTGTTCAGTGCAGCATAATGTTGTTCAGTGCAGCATGGTGTTGTTCAGTGCGGCATGGTGTTGTTCAATGCGGCATGGTGTTGTTCAGTGCGGGATGGTGTTGTTCAGTGCGGCATGGTGTTTTTCAGTGCGGCATAATGTTGTTCAGTGCGGCATGGTGTTGTTCAGTGCGGCATGGTGTTGTTCAGTGCAGGATGGTGTTGTTCAGTGCGGCATGGTGTTGTTCAATGCAGGATCGTGTTTTTCAGTGCAGCATAATGTTGTTCAGTGCAGCATGGTGTTGTTCAGTGCGGCATAATGTTGTCCAGTGCGCCATAATGTTATTCAGTGCGGCATGGTGTTGTTTAGTGCGGGATGGTGTTGTTCAGTGCAGGATGGTGTTGTTCAGTGCGGCATGGTGTTGTTCAATGCGGCATGGTGTTGTTCAGTGCGGGATGGTGTTGTTCAGTGCGGCATGGTGTTGTTCAGTGCGGCATAATGTTGTTCAGTGCGGCATGGTGTTGTTCAGTGCGGCATGGTGTTGTTCAGTGCGGCATGGTGTTGTTCAGTGCGGCATGGTGTTGTTCAGTGCGGAATGGTGTTGTTCAGTGCGGCATGGTGTTGTTCAGTGCGGGATGGTGTTGTTCAATGCGGGATCATGTTGTTCAGTGCGGGATGGTGTTGTTCAGTGCAGGATGGTGTTGTTCAGTGCAGGATGGTGTTGTTCAGTGCGGCATGGTGTTGTTCAATGCAGGATCGTGTTGTTCAGTGCAGCATAATGTTGTTCAGTGCAGCATGGTGTTGTTCAGTGCGGCATGGTGTTGTTCAATGCGGCATGGTGTTGTTCAGTGCGGGATGGTGTTGTTCAGTGCGGCATAATGTTTTTCAGTGCGGCATAATGTTGTTCAGTGCGGCATGGTGTTGTTCAGTGCGGCATGGTGTTGTTCAGTGCAGGATGGTGTTGTTCAGTGCGGCATGGTGTTGTCCAATGCAGGATCGTGTTGTTCAGTGCAGCATAATGTTGTTCAGTGCAGCATGGTGTTGTTCAGTGCGGCATGGTGTTGTTCAATGCGGCATGGTGTTGTTCACTGCGGGATGGTGTTGTTCAATGCGGGATCGTGTTGTTCAGTGCGGCATAATGTTGTTCAGTGCAGCATGGTGTTGTTCAGTGCGGCATGGTGTTGTTCAGTGCGACATAATGTTGTTTAGTGCGGCATAATGTTGTTCAGTGCGGCATAATGTTGTTCAGTGCGGCATGGTGTTGTTCAGTGCGGCATGGTGTTGTTCAGTGCGGCATGGTGTTGTTCAGTGCAGGATGGTGTTGTTCAGTGCGGCATGGTGTTGTTTAATGCGGCATGGTGTTGTTCAGTGCGGCATAATGTTGTTCAGTGCGGCATAATGTTGTTCAGTGCGGCATAATGTTGTTCAGTGCGGCATAATGTTGTTCAGTGCGGGATGGTGTTGTTCATTGCGGCATGGTGTTGTTCAGTGCGGCATGGTGTTGTTCAGTGCGGCATGGTGTTGTTCAGTGCGGGATGGTGTTGTTCAGTGCAGGATGGTGTTGTTCAGTGCGGCATGGTGTTGTTCAGTGCGGCATGGTGTTGTTCATTTCGGCATAATGTTGTTCAGTGCGGCATAATGTTGTTTAGTGCGGCATGGTGTTGTTCAGTGCGGGATGGTGTTGTTCAGTGCGTTATAATGTTGTTCAGTGCGGCATGGTGTTGTTCAGTGCGGCATGGTGTTGTTCAGTGCGGCATGGTGTTGTTCAGTGCGGCATAATGTTGTTCAGTGCGGCATAATGTTGTTCAGTGCGGCATGGTGTTGTTCAGTGCGGCATGGTGTTCAATGCGGAATGGTGTTGTTCAGTGCAGGATGGTGTTGTTCAGTGCGGCATGGTGTTGTTCAGTGCGGCATAATGTTGTTCAGTGCGGCATGGTGTTGTTCAGTGCGGCACGGTGTTGTTCAGTGCGGCATGGTGTTGTTCAGTGCGGCATAATGTTGTTCAGTGCGGCATGGTGTTGTTCAGTGCGGCATGGTGTTGTTCAGTGCGGCATAATGTTCAGTGCGGCATAATGTTGTTCAGTGCGGCATGGTGTTGTTCAGTGCGGGATGGTGTTGTTCAGTGCAGGATGGTGTTGTTCAGTGCGGCATGGTGTTCAGTGCGGGATGGTGTCTTTCAGTGCGGCATGGTGTCGTTCAGTGCGGCATGGTGTCTTTCAGTGCGGCATGGTGTCGTTCAGTGAGGCATGGTGTTGTTCAGTGCGGCATGGTGTTGTTTAGTGCGGCATGGTGTTGTTCAGTGCGGGATGGTGTTGTTCAGTGTGGCATGGTGTTCAGTGCGGCATGGTGTTGTTCAGTGCGGTATCGTGTTGTTCAGTGCGGTATCGTGTTTCTCAGTGCGGTATCGTGTTGTTCAGTGCAGTATCGTTGTGTTGTTCGTATTGTTTTTAACACTTAGCCTCTAACACTTAGCCTCTAGCATCTAGAAGGTAAATAAATAGGAAGGAAGGACTCACCGGTGACGTCTTCGCCCACGTCCAAGCGTTGTACTTTGTATTTTCATCCTTCTGACAGTGGAAAACATAGCCAACAAACACCGTGGAACCTAAACGAATGAAAGAAAACTATCATTTGGCCACAACCAACATTCACAGATACAACACAATGTGACGTGCGGGGTTGAGGTTAAAGGTTGAGTGAAGGGCCCTCGTTTTAAACTACTTTTTTGAAAAGGATTGGGAACAAGTAAGACGTATTTAATTTATTTAATGGGAAGTAGTAAGAGCTATTGAATTTAATCTATGTATTATATTCTATTGTATTGTATTCTGTTGTATTCTTTTGGATTGTATTCACACTAACCCCACTAAAACTTCAGCCCACAAAAACTCGCCTCTGGCGCCTAGCCTCTGGCACTTAGCCTCTAACACTTAGCCTTTAACACTTAGCCTTTAACACTTAGCCTTTAACACTTAGCCTAGAAGGTGAATAAATAGGGTTAAAGGTTGAGTGAAGGGACCTCGTTTTAAACTACTTTTTTGTAAAGGAGTGGGAACAAGTAAGACGTATTTAATTTATTTAATGGGAAGTAGTAAGACTTATTAAATTTATTTAATCTACTTTTCTTCCCAGGCAAAATTTGATGTGCTGCAATTCCAAATTTCCAAAGTGAATGAAGGAATGAAGTCCTTTAAATTATGATTTTGTATAAATACTAGGCATTAACACAAAATCGACGGCACAAAATGGGCAGACTTTACTTGTTTGAAAAGGACTGGTTACAAGACAGACTTTTTTAATTTATTTAATGGGAAGAAGACTTATTTAGTTTAATTGATCTATTTTTGTTCCCTGGCAAAATTCGATTTGCTGCAATTCCAAATTTCCAAAGTGAATGAAGGAAAGAAGTCGTTTAAATTATGATTTTGTTTAAATACTAGGCATAGACACAAAATCTACGGCACAAAATGGGCAGACTTTACTTGTTTGAAGAGGACTGGTTACAAGACAGACTTTTCTGATTTATTTAATGGGAAGAAGACTTATTTAGTTTATTTAATCTATTTTTGTTCCCTGGCAAAATTGGATTTGCTGAAATTGTATTTTGCCAAATCTTGCCTTGAGACCTGATAGGAAGTATTAAACGCTTAGTTGAATCAATACAAGTTGGTAATAAGAGCGAGTAATGTTGGTTGAACCGATGAATGAAGGTTGAAAGCAATTTAAATTATGACTTTGTATAAATACTAGATATTAACAGAACATCTACTGCGCGAAATGGGCAGAGTTTACTTGTTTGAGAAGGAGTGGCTTATTCAAAACTAAGATTTATTTAATCTGTTTGTTCCCAGGCAAAATTGGATGTGATGCAATTCCAAATTTCACCACATGATGGTGCCCAATTTAAACAAGAACAACACCATGCCGCAATGAACAACACCATCCCGCACTGAACAACACCATGCCGCATTGAACAACACCATGCCGCACTGAACAACACCATCCCGCACTGAACAACACCACCCCGCACTGAACAACACGATCCCGCATTGAACAACACCATCCCGGACTGAACAACACCATGCCGCACTGAACAACACCATTCCGCACTGAACAACACCATGCCGCACTGAACAACACCATGCCGCACTGAACAACACCATGCCGCACTGAACAACACCATGCCGCACTGAACAACATTATGCCGCACTGAACAACACCATGCCGCACTGAACAACACCATCCCGCACTGAACAACACCATGCCGCATTGAACAACACCATGCCGCACTGAACAACACCATCCTGCACTGAACAACACCATCCTGCACTGAACAACACCATGCCGCACTGAACAACATTATGGCGCACTGAACAACATTATGCCGCACTGAACAACACCATGCCGCACTGAACAACACCATGCCGCACTGAACAACACCATGCCGCACTGAACAACATTATGCCGCACTGAACAACATTATGCCGCACTGAACAACACCATGCCGCACTGAACAACACCATGCCGCACTGAACAACACCATGCCGCACTGAACAACACGACGTCGCACTGAACAACACGACGCCGCACAGAACAACACGACGCCGCACAGAATAACACAATACCGCACAGAACAACACAATACCGCACAAACAGTTTTAGATAATATTACGTCGCAGTCATGTGACGCGGACATGACGTCATTAGGCGGAACTCACGGCAAAATAATAATCCGTGGGCGTGGCTTGCAACAGGAAGTAGGAAAGCGGCAGTTCTGGCAAACAAGACACAGCGGTTAGTAACACGATGACTAACAAGGCAAATATTTTTGTTTTCAGCTTGCAACTTGACCGTCTAGAGCGTACAAGGTAATTACAACTGTTTTTTTTTAGCCCTGAAAAGCGAGGGAGTGTGGCGTTTGGGAGGAATGTCGAACTCGGCGTCTGCTTCCAGCCACAGACGCCAAATTTCGACGATTATTTCGACTGGTCAACGGTTGTAAATTATTGCGTTGACTAAAAACTTTATTTAACTCTACTCTTAACTTTGCCGTTTCAGATATGCGGGTATTACACCGCGGAAATGACGTCAATAGGCTGAACTCTCGCCAAAATTCAAATCTGTGGGCGCAATGGCCTTGAGCGAGACACCGGATACAAACACGACGATTATCAACAGAAATATCTTTATTTTCTGCTTGCAAGTGGACCGTCTAGAGCGTACACGGTAAGTACAACTCATTGTGTTTAAAAAGATTTACGTTTGTGTAGTTTGCGTTGCGTTGTATCTGTGAATGTTGGTTGAGGCTAAATGTTAATGTTTAATTTCATTCCTTTAGGTTCCACGGTGTTTGTTGGCTGTATGTTTTCCACTGCAAGAAGAGGCTCGTATCATTGACCAGCAGGAGCTACAATGGTGAGTACCCCTTTCGTCTTCCATTTATGTTAAACACTTCCTATTTCATGTCTAACAGTACTCGATTTAACAAATAACCATAAATAAATACAGTGTGGGCAGTCACGTTAACATATGTGATTATCCTCCCTAATATGTTTATCACAAATATGTCACTAATCACTAATATGTTTATTTGTTTATCACAACACCTTTGGACCTTCAGCAATCGATTATTTACCTTCATCTACATAGAGACAGAACGATGGTGTCTTAAACATCTCATTCATTTCACCAAATAACTTCACGCAGGTGGATAACGGCCGTCTCGGTCACGCTATGTTGCGTGATGCAGTTTTGAAGAACCAAATGCATTTATTCAATGAATAAGTCAAGCTAGTTCTATGTTTATGATGTTGTAAGTTACGGTACCGATTGAAGTTGAGTTCGAAGCCAGTGGAAAACAGCGCTGCGTTTGTGCTCTCCAGGTACAAATGTTGTGATCTCTGACTGACGACCGGGCGAGACTCGAGTAAGAGATGTCCAAACGAGCTCCGGCAGGGCGGGCCAAGGCGGAGCGAACGGACGCCCTTCAGGCCGCCAATGACGAGCTGAGAACCAAACTGATGGACGTCCAGTTAGAACTTCAGCAGGAGAAGAACAAGGTGAAAACCTCAACAGACAGACACTGCCTGCCTCCCTGCCTGCCTCCCTGCCTGCCTCCCTGCCTGCCTCCCTCCCTCCCAGTTTTCCCGATGTAGATTAGACATGCGTGTGCCATGACTGTGTCAGCCTACATCAACAAATGCACCGAGGACGTCAGCACCACTAAGAATATCATCACCCGGGGCAACCAACGACCCTGGATGACTGAGGAGGTACGTCAAACGCTACGAGCGCGGAACTCTGCCTTCAAGTCTGGCGACAAGGAGACACTGAGGACAGCGAGAGCCAACTTGAACCGTGCCATCAGGATAGCGAAGCGAGACCGCAGTCGAAAATTTCAGGATCGTTTCCACGACGTCAAAAACATCAGGAGTATGTGGCAAGGCATACGGGCGATTACAGACTACAACTCACCCTCCCCCCCCCCGGTGGGTGTAGTTGATGCTGACTTTCTAAATGGTCTAAATAACTTCTTTGGGAGGTTCGAGGCACTAAACGTCACTCCAGCAGTTAAAACTGTCCCCCATCAGGAAGAGGAGGTACTCTGCCTTGACTCCGCCGATGTGTTGAAGACCCTGAGGAGAGTCAACCCCTGTAAGGCCCCTGGCCCCGACAACATTCCTGGGCGTGTGTTCAGGGAATGTGCAAGTCATCTGGCTGGGGTCATCACAGACATTTTTAACACCTCGCTGGGCCAAGCCACAGTGCCGGCGTGCTTTAAGACTGCCTCCATCATTCCGGTGCCGAAGAAACCTCAAATCACCTCATTTAATGATTACCGGCCTGTTGCACTGACTCCGGTTATGATGAAGTGCTTCGAAAGGCTGCTTAAAGGTCACATCGTTTCCAGACTCCCCCTATTATTTGACCCGTTCCAGTTTGCCAACCGGCAAAACCGCTCCACTCAGGACGCCATCTCCTCCGTTCTTCACCTGAGCCTGGCTCACCTGGAGGAGAAGAACACCCATGTGCGGAGGCTGTTCCTGGACTTCAGCTCAGCGTTTAACACCATCATCCCACAGCATCTGGTAGGAAAATTGGAACACCTGGGCTTCAACACCCCCCTTCGCAACTGGCTGCTAGACTTCCTCACCAACAGACCTCAGTCAGTCCGGGTCGGACAGAACACCTCTGATGTCATCACCCTCAGCACAGGCTCCCTTCAGGGCTGCGTCCTGAGCCCCCTGCTGTGCACCCTGATGACACACGACTGCGTCCTCAGGTTCACCACCAATCACATCGTGAAGTCAGCAGACGACACAACGGTGGTGGGGCTCATCAGAGACAACAACGACCTGGACTACAGAGAGGAGGTGGAGCAGCTGGTGGGCTGGTGCAGAGAAAACAGCCTGATCCTGAATGAGGAGAAGATGAAGGAGATCATCGTCGACTTCAGGAAAAAACAGCCTCACCACGCTCCACTGATCATCAACAGCTCAGCTGTGGAGGTGGTCAGCACCACCAAATTCCTGGGGGTCCACATCACAGAAGACCTCACCTGGACTATGAACACTACGGCACTGGTCAAGAGGGCACAGAAGCGCTTGTACTTCCTGCGGAGGATGAGGAGAGCCCACCTGCCCCCACCCATCATGAGGACGTTCTACAGGAGCACCATAGAGAGCATTCTGACAAGCTGTCTCTCTGTGTGGTGTGGAGGCTGCACCGCCTCCGATTGGAAGAACGTGAGGAGAGTGGTGAGGACAGCAGAGAGGATCATAGGGGCTCCTCTTCCCTCCATTCAGGACATTTCATCTCAGCGCTGCATGTCCCGTGCCCGTAACATCATCAATGACCCATCACACCCCCACCATGGACTGTTCTCCCTGCTGCCCTCTGGGAAGAGGTTTGCAGCATCCGCTGCAGGTCCACCAGGTTCTGCAACAGCTTTTTCCCTGCTGTCATCAGACTGTTGAACACTAGAACTGTTGAGCTCTAAACTGAACTCTGCATCACACATTCACAGAACTGTACTTTATGACACTACGGACCTCTATCTTGCACTATCTCGCACTACCAACTTTACTGAACTTGTATAAACCCTTTAAATAGAAGTTTAATACATGGTTTAGCATTCCTCTGCACACTCTTGAATACTGTTTTGCCTACTTGCACTATTGCATAATTATCACTGCTGCACTTTATACTTATTTTTAATATATATATATTTTCATAGGGTATGTTACTTCTATTCAACTGCAATATCACTACTTTGTTGTAAGACGTATGCAACGGAATTTCGTTTTGTATGCACCATGTGCAGACAAGATGACAATAAAGTTTGTCTAAGTCTAAGTCTAAGTCATGTCAGGTCAGCTGTCTGGAGAGAGAGAGAAGTCAGGACCTGCGGGCGGAGCACCACCGTGCCACCGCCGCCATGACGGAACTCAAAAGCAAACTCCATGAGGAGAAGCAGAAAGAGTTAGCCATTACCAGGGAGACATTACTGCGGCAGCATGAAATGGAGCTGATGAGAGTGATCAAAATCAAAGATGGAGAGATCCAGCGACTGAATGCCTTGGTCCTCAGCCTGAGGGACGGCTCCATGGACAAGGTGATCCGCTCTATCCGTGTCTGACTATCCGCACGCCACGTCGGGCTTCGATGCGGCCGCTACCGTATTGTGTAGCTTGTCCCCAGTAAGCGTCGCGGCGCTCCGTTGCGGTCTCAACGGCCCGGTGTGGCGCAATGTCTGCTCAGGTGAGGAGGGGGGGCGCTTTGCTGGCGGAGGTGGAGGAGACGCGGCGGTGTCGGGAGACCGAGCGGTGTCGCCTCCACCAGGAGCGCGGAAGAAGCCCTGGCAGCGGCCCAGCAGGCCTGGCAGTCCCGAGCGGCCGAGCTCCGATCGGCTCATCACCAGCATCGGGAGGAGCTGAGCCGAACCAAGAGAGACTGCGAGAGGGAGATCCGCCGACTGGTAGGACTGATCAGATGCGCGGTGCGTGGCTATGTTCCCAATTTCGTTGTATACCTGCAGTGCAATGACACCTAAGGCATTCTATTCTATTCTATTTCACAAGAAGAAAATGTCCGGTTGCTCGCTTCGCTTTTGTCACAGCAAAGGTGTTCTAGTCGATTCAAGAAAAAAATTGGCCGGTTGCTCTCTTTGTTTTTGTCACAATTCTGGCAAATGAGTTTGCCCGCCTGCCTGAGCGCTCCCCGTTTGTACATCCAGACGGATGAGATCAAGCTGAAAGACAGAGCGGTTAGTGTTTTGGATGAAGCCCTGGGGCCGGCCACGTCCACCGCCTTCAGCTGCAGACTCAGGCTGCCGAGCAGCAGATCGCTGCCCTGAGGGAATCCCAAAGGGCGGGCCTAAACTACCCTGGAAGTGGGGTCAACGCCGCTACTAGCAATCCTCTTCATTGCGTAAGCCACCTCATCACACACTTGCAGTACGCATGACTTAGTTCGTTGCTGGAGGAAGGTAGCACAAAAACAGTTTTGAACTTTGAACGAGTGCTTGTGTGTGTGTGTTGCGGGGCGTTTTCAGTCTCAGGAGGATCGGGACACGCGACGGTTTCATCTGAAAATCGCTGAGCTCAGCGCAGTCATCAGGAAACTGGAGGATCGAAACGCCCTGCTTTCTGAAGAGCGCAATGAACTGGTAATTTATTGACGGCACGCTTGAAGGTTTGCGCTACGTTTGATGCGCGCCATCCAGCGAGGCACCCATTGCGCTTGCTTATTAGTTGAGCGGCGCGGCGAGTCGGTTGCCTGGTAGATGTCTTTTATTGGGAGCCAAAGCCACGATTCCGTTCAAACCGATGCAAAAGGAATGGATACGTTCTGGCCCGCGTGTTGTGCGTCTTTCACATCCCGCACTTCATGCTTGCAGCTAAAGCGACTGAGAGAAACAGAAAGCCAGTTTCTGCCACTCCTGTACAAAAACAAACGCCTGAGCAGGAAGAATGAAGAACTCTCGCTGGTGCTGTGTCACCTTGAAAACAAAGTGCGCTTTGTCACCCAGGAGAACGAGGAGATGGCAAGCTTGGTAAGTCGACGCGGACAACGGCGGCGTGCCAACAGAGTCCACTGCATTTGTGTTCCACAGAGAAGGCCTAGTTCGCTCAATGACCTGGACCGCGGTTGCGGCCAGCAGGACGGTGAAATGGAGTTCCTTCAAGTTGTGGAGCAGCGGCACATCATCGACGACTTGTCCAAGGTCTTCAGGCAGGCGACTCGGTGCACGTACGGCAGCGCCGCGCTCGCTCGCTGTCGCCAGGAAACCTTTTCCGTCCAAAGCTTGGCCGGCGGCCGCCATCCAAAAAATTGGCCCCTTAAATTCCGACCTTTCAAGCAGGAGCATTGTGCGCACGCGTTTGAACACGCTTTAGACTTGTTTTGCCGTTTTCAGCAGCTCAAAGCTCCCGTTTTGTCAGCGCCTTTGCCACTCGCTGTGCGCTGAAAACGACGGACTTGCCCGGCTGCTCAGCCCGTCAACCATGAGCCGCGAGCGCGACGTAATTGTCCGTAGGCAGCTAGTGGCAAAATGCACCCTGTTAGAGTTGCGCTCGCTCCAACTTATTTTGCAAGAACCACACGGGAGACAAGTAAGTTCTTTTGGACACCTGCAGGTGGAGAGTCCATCCGTTGTACGAATGAAGTCTGACTCTCGGCTCCTGCACGAGCATTTTAATTAAGAGAAACAGGGTGGGTGTAAGAGTGGATTGAATAGAGGAAGCCCTTGACCTCTAGTCAAAACATAGCAAGGGGTGTTTTACGACTTTGTGTAGGAAGGGATAAGCGATAGGGATAAATAAGGGATAAATAATATTATTTATTACAGGTCGCAGTCAAAGTCAAAGCAACACAATGATACGATAAAGATAATCTGGAAAACCCTGACACACCCTGTAGTTGTCACTTTTGGAAAAGACGAGCGTCCCTCCAATCATCGCCGGTGACGTGTTTTTCAGGCTCTGGAGACAGGAGCTCATGTCAGAAATGTCATTGTGAGTCGCGTTTGTTTCTGCGCCGGAGCCGTTCGTTCCCTTTGCATCCAAAGAATCTCAAAGGCGGATTATTTGTGTCGACAGGAGAGAGATTTGCTGCTACGATACCGACGTCGAGAATCTCTGAGGAGGAACAAAGCGTGAGGTCCTGCAAGGTGAGTCTGTTTGTTTGCGGCTGCTTGGTGTTGCGCAAGATGAAATGGCCTTTTTCTCGCTATCGTTCCTCTCGTCGATTCATCGTGAGGTGTCGCTTCAGTTTGTTCAGAGAGATGTTTGCTTCCGCGCCCGCAGGTCATCGAAACATTTTACGGCTACGACGAAGACGTGTTGGTGGACTCGGACGGATCGTCCTTGTCTTTTCACACCGACAGAACCCCCGACACGGAACCCGAAGAGGTAGCCCGCCATTTCTGCCAGCGTATTGGCACCAAACATTCCTCTTCAGCCTGGAATCGGACTCGTCTTTGCGTCGCGGGTGCTTTGTCGCCGGTCTGACTGATTCTGGTACTAGTGCTGTGTTGCATTGGTGTGTGCATGAAGAGGCGGAGCTTCGCTACCGCCAGCTGACGCAAGAATATCAAGCGCTGCAACGAGCCTACGCTCTGCTAGCCCAGACCAGCGAAGGGGACTACGACGCCGAGAAGGAGATCAAGGTGGCGCCCCTTCCCGCAACCCCCGGCCGGGTCGCAGCCTCCCCGTTCTCACCCAGCCTCGGGTGTTCTCTGGTCTGAAAGGAGGAGGAGGAGCCTCCCTCCTCCTCCTTTCAGACCAGAGAAAAGCTGATGGTAGAAATGGGTCACTATCAAAGCAGAGTAGCAGATCTGGAGTCAGCGCTGAAGCAACAAGGACAGGTAAGCTCATCAATGAGCACACCTTTTTCTCAGACAAAATAGCTACATTCTTCAGTCACTCATCCGTCTGGCATTACTGGACCAACCTCCAGCCCCCCCCCCCCCCGAACGTGGCTGGGAAAATGCGGAGAAAAGCAAATGTCATTTTCCAGTCAACCAAAGAATTTGTGGATGAAAATGACACAACATTCCAAAGCTGTCCACGCGTTTGTCTCTTCTAGAATGTCAAGTGGGTGGAGGAGAAGCAGCTGCTGCGTCAGAGCAATCAGCAGTTGGCCGAAAAGGTGACGGAAAGAAAGGCGCTGGGCGGAGTCGCTTGGCGTCACACCTGTCGGGAAGCCCCGCAGATGAGGTCTGACTGTCTTTTCAGGTCAGGCGGATGGAGGCGGAAGAAGCGCGTCTGAAAGAGCACATCCAGGATATCCGAGACCAAAACGAACTGCTTGAGTTCCGCATCCTGGAGCTGGAGGTGGGAAGACTCGCACAAGCGTGTTGAGGCCAGAGATGTGACGGACGGACGGACGGACGGACGGACGGATGCATGCCTCTGCCTTTCAGGAGAGGGAGTGGCGCTCCCCCGTCTTGAAGTTTCTGCAAGTCCGTTTCCCAGACGGCCTCAGCCCTTTGCAGATCTACTGCGAGGCCGAGGGCGTGAGCGTACGTAAGGCGTCCCTCGCAACCCTAACCTTAACCCGAGGTCCCAGAACACCTTACATTGCTCCTTGCGCCTTTCCCCCGGACATCGTCATCAGTGATCTGATGAAGAAGCTGGACATCCTGGGCTATAACGCCGTAAGTGTATGTCGAACTCCTTATGTTCGCACTCCACGAGACTCGGTGGCTCAAATGTGACTTTTGGAAGGCTTTGCGCTGAAAGAAGCTTGTTGACGCTGTGCCTTTGGGCTCTTGCAGAATCTCACCAACGAGGAGCAGGTGGTCGTGATTCACGCCAGGACCCTTCTCACCCTAGCCGAGAAGGTAACGCGCACGTCCACGCACGCTCTCGCATTCTGCTTATGTGACAGCAGCCTTTCCTCAGTGGTTAGAATACATCAAAGTGACCAAGTCAGCACTTCAACAGAAGATGTTGGACATTGAAAGTGAGAAGGTAGACAGACACGCGACATCAGCCAAGGGGAACTCCGGCAATGTGCCCCAACAATTCTGACCTTGAGCTGTGCTAGGATATGTTCTGCAAGCAGAAGGGCTACCTGGATGAAGAGTTGGACTTCAGGAAGTGTTCCATGGACCAGGCTCATAAGGTAAGCCGCCCTCAAATCTCCCGCCGGACCACTGATGGACGAGGATTGCGGCCCAGAGGATCCTGGAGCTGGAGGCCATGTTGTACGAGGCGCTACCGCAGCGGGACTGCCCCGCCACAGACGGCGAAAAAGCCAGCCACGCTGGCGTGAATGACGTGCTGACGGCGGATCAGAGAGAAGAGCTTAGGAGCGCCGTGGACCAATGGAAGCGAGCCCTGATGTGCGAGTTGAGGGAGCGCGACGCTTGCATCCTCCAAGAGAGAATGGATCTGCTGCACAGCGCGCAACAGGTAAGGGCCCAAAGCCAGCCCGGCACTTACTTGCACGCTTACTGGCTTTTGAATGCCACTTTCCATTTGTCCGTCCTAGAGGAACAAAGAGCTGAAAGAATTCATCGAAGCTCAGAAGAGACAAATCAAACAATTGGAGGAGAAGTTTCTGTTTCTCTTTCTATTCTTCTCCTTGGCCTTCATTCTGTGGCCCTAACACCAGCTGGTGAGTGAGCTCCAGCGGCACCGCACTCGACACCTCCGATACACTGCCAGCCGGTCTCAGACGTTGGCAGACGCTCCGATGCCAACGTATACCCCCCGCCACGGTGACAGAGGCACCGCGTCACACCGGCGCTCATCCAATCAGAAGGCAGGAAAAGCAAATTCACATGCAGGGCACTTTTGAACCAGAAGAGAGCGCCACAAAAAACGGTTGTTGCCCCAAACGCGCACTAAAAAGGGTCAGAATAACAAGAGTCCCACTGGCCAGCCGGGGCCACCCGTCCAGCTGTTTCTTCAGGGGGGAAAAAAATTGGAGTCACCGGTGAGTACATTTTGCATTTAGCTCTGCTTTTCTGCTTCTGTCTTCAAGTGTGTGGCATCCTGCGATCAAAGATTCAGCCAACCCCAAAGCGGTTGACCTCAACGTCCCACCACCATGCCTACCAGAGCAGGTGACGTGATGCTTTGGACATCCTTCCGTCTCAGATGCCCAAAAGTACTCTTTGCCACATCTGCGGCAATACGGTGTCTTTTCAAAGGTGCAAATAAATCCAGCGTGGGCGGAACACGCACGTCTTCGGTTTTTCCCGCTTTGTTTGTGTGACAGCTGTTGTGAAAATTTTATACAAATAAAGTTGTATAGTACAGGTTTGGCCAAGCCGCAACTCCCGAACCGCATGCGGCTCTTTTATGTTCATATCAACATTTGTGTGTGTGTGTGTGTGTGGGGGGGGGGGGGGGGGGGGGGTGGGTTGTGCGTGTTGGCTTCACTTGAGTTCAATTTGGTATTTTGGTCAAAAGCGCATGTGGTGAAATTCCACAAAGTAGGATGGGCAAACACATTTCTTTAAACTATGAGTGTCAATTGGGCTCTCGAAATGGCAGGGAAAAGATGCACAGCAAAACGAAAATACGTAGATGAACACAGGACGTTTTAATCAGAGTGGGAAAGTTTCTATTTTTTGTTGAACGTGATGGCAAACCATTCTGCCTGATATGTCAGACCTCAGCGCATTTCAAAGATTCAAATCTTCAGCGCCATGCACTTCAGCTCACTCCATGCTAACATTGATCAGGCGTCGAACCCGCATCATCATGCTTAAGAGGTGGCCATGCTAACCAGTGCGCCATTATGTCAACGCATAATAACTAAGTCTACTGGTCAAAACAGCGGTTACTATATGACGTCGCTACGTCGTGGTCACGTGACGCAGACAAGACGTCAATGGACGTGGGCAGAGTTAACTTGTTTAAAAGGGAGTAGGCAGAAGAAATATTTAATTTATTTAAATCTATTTTGAGTGCACACCATTATGCCAATGCATAACAACTGTAAATCTACTAAACAAAACAGCGGTTGCTATATGACATCTGCCACGTCGTGGTCACGTGACATACGTGACGTCGATGGGCGTAACTTTCGCCGGAATTCAAATCCGCGGGGAGAGTTAACTTGTTTAAAAGAGAGTGGGCAGAAGAATTATTTAATTTATTTAAATCTATTTGGTGTGTGCGCCATTATGTCAATGCATAACAACTGTAAGTCTACTAAACAAAACAGCGGTTGCTATATGACGTCTGCCACGTCGTGGTCACGTGACGCGGACGTGACGTCGACGCCTACTTTACATCCCACCGATCACAGGACCCCTCGGCTGCATAACCGTGCCCCCTTCCCAACCAATCGGATTTGCTATACGCGAAAACGACGCCAATGGAAAGAGCTTCCGCCCAAATTTAAATCCGTGGGCGTGGCTCGCAGCAGGAAGTAGGAAAATGGCGGCGATGTTGAAAAAGACACAGCGGATGGTAACATACGACTAACAAGAGAAATATTTTCATTTTCTGCTTGCAACTGGACCGTCCAGAGCGTACACGGTAAGTACAGCTCATCGTTTTTAAAAAGAAGTACTTTTGTTGCCCTGAAAAGCGAGTGAGCGTGGCGTTTGTGGGGGACGTCGAATTTCGACGATTCTTTCTGGTCAACGGTTGTAAATGATTGTGTTGATTAAAAAAGAAAACTTGATGTAACTCTACTTTTAACTGCCGTTTCAGATAGATTTGGAATTGCATCACATCCAATTTTGCCTAGAGCGTACACGGTAAGTAACACTCGTTGTGTTTAAGGAGATTTACGTTTGTAATAGCAGAAGTGTAGCCGCGTTGCGTTGTACGTGTGAAAATTGGTCGAGGCGAAATGTTAATGTTTAATTTCATTCCTTTAGGTTCCACGGTGTTTGTTGGCTGCAAGTTTTCCACTGCAAGAAGAGGCTCGTATCATTGATCAGGAGCGAGCTACAATGGTGAGTAGCCATAACATTTATGTTAAACACTTCCTATTTCATGTCTAACAGTACTTGATTTAACAAATAACCATAAATAAATACAGTGTGGGCACTGAAGTTAACATATGTGATTATACTGCCTAATCTGTCACGGAGTAGATTGTTGCAAAGTAATATAAGATCCAAAGTTGTAATTCAGAATAGTTTTCAAAAGAAGGCCATTAGAATTATATACAAGTCTGATTACCCTGAACAAGCTATTAATTAAATCACAAATTCTTCAATTCAAAGATTTGGTAGATTATCAGACAAATAATGTCTAACAGTAATTGATTTAACACATCACGATAAGTAGATTGAGTGTGGGCACTCTCAAGTTAACATATGTGATTATACTGCCTAATCTGTTACAGAGTATGTTGTTGCCAAGTAATGTAGAATAGATCCAAAGTAGTAATCCAGAATAGTTTTGAAGAGGCCATTAGAATGATAAACAAATCTGATTACCTTGAACATAATAACAAGCTAAGTGTTTAATATGTCCTATGAAGTCAAAATTGGGCACCATCATGTGGTGAAATTTGGAATTGCATCACATCCAATTTTGCCTGGGAACAAACAGATTACATAAATCTTAGTTTTGAATAAGCCACTCCTTCTCAAACAAGTAAACTCTGCCCATTTTGCGCAGTAGATGTTCTGTTAATATCTAGTATTTATACAAAGTCATAATTTAAATTGCTTTCAACCTTCATTCATCGGTTCAACCAACATTACTCGCTCTTATTACCAACTTGTATTGATTTAACTAAGCGTTTAATACTTCCTATCAGGTCTCAAATCGAGATTTGGCAAAATACAATTTCAGCAAATCCAATTTTGCCAGGGAACAAAAATAGATTAAATAAACTAAATAAGTCCTCTTCCCATTAAATAAATCAGAAAAGTCTGTCTTGTAACCAGTCCTCTTCAAACAAGTAAAGTCTGCCCATTTTGTGCCGTAGATTTTGTGTCTATGCCTAGTATTTAAACAAAATCATAATTTAAACGACTTCTTTCCTTCATTCACTTTGGAAATTTGGAATTGCAGCAAATCGAATTTTGGCAGGGAACAAAAATAGATCAATTAAACTAAATAAGTCTTCTTCCCATTAAATAAATTAAAAAAGTCTGTCTTGTAACCAGTCCTTTTCAAACAAGTAAAGTCTGCCCATTTTGTGCCGTCGATTTTGTGTTAATGCCTAGTATTTATACAAAATCATAATTTAAAGGACTTCATTCCTTCATTCACTTTGGAAATTTGGAATTGCAGCACATCAAATTTTGCCTGGGAAGAAAAGTAGATTAAATAAATTTAATAAGTCTTACTACTTCCCATTAAATAAATTAAATACGTCTTACTTGTTCCCACTCCTTTTCAAAACAGTAGTTTAAAACGAGGGCCCTTCACTCAATCTTTAACCCCAACCCCGCACGTTGTGTTGTATCTGTGAATGTTGGTTGTGGCCAAATGATAGTTTTCTTTCATTCGTTTAGGTTCCAAGAAAACTTGATGTAACTCTACTTTTAACTGCCGTTTCAGATAAGCGGGTATTACGTCGCAGTCATGTGCCGTGGATATGACGTAATTGCCCGAACCTCCGCCAAAATTCAAATCTGTTGGCGCGATGGCCGTGAGCCACTGAGCAGCGACGATTATCAACAGAAATATCTTTATTTTCTGCTTGCAACTGGACCGTCTAGAGCGTACACGGTAAGTAACACTCATTGTGTTTAAGGAGATTTACGTTTGTAATAGCAGAAGTGTAGCCGCGTTGCGTTGTACGTGTGAAAATTGGTCGAGGCGAAATGTTAATGTTTAATTTCATTCCTTTAGGTTCCACGGTGTTTGTTGGCTGCAAGTTTTCCACTGCAAGAAGAGGCTCGTATCATTGACCAGGAGCGAGCTACAATGGTGAGTAGCCATAACATTTATGTTAAACACTTCCTATTTCATGTCTAACAGTACTTGATTTAACAAATAACCATAAATAAATACAGTGTGGGCACTGAAGTTAACATATGTGATTATACTGCCTAATCTGTCACGGAGTAGATTGTTGCAAAGTAATATAAGATCCAAAGTTGTAATTCAGAATAGTTTTCAAAAGAAGGCCATTAGAATTATATACAAGTCTGATTACCCTTAACATAACAACAGGCTATTAATTAAATCACAAATTCTTCAATTCAAAGATTTGGTAGATTATCAGACAAATAATGTCTAACAGTAATTGATTTAACACATCACGATAAGTAGATTGAGTGTGGGCACTCTCAAGTTAACATATGTGATTATACTGCCTAATCTGTTACAGAGTATGTTGTTGCCAAGTAATGTAGAATAGATCCAAAGTAGTAATCCAGAATAGTTTTGAAGAGGCCATTAGAATGATAAACAAATCTGATTACCTTGAACATAATAACATGCTAAGTGTTTAATATGTCCTATGAAGTCAAAATTGGGCACCATCATGTGGTGAAATTTGGAATTGCATCACATCCAATTTTGCCTGGGAACAAACAGATTACATAAATCTTAGTTTTGAATAAGCCACTCCTTCTCAAACAAGTAAACTCTGCCCATTTTGCGCAGTAGATGTTCTGTTAATATCTAGTATTTATACAAAGTCATAATTTAAATTGCTTTCAACCTTCATTCATCGGTTCAACCAACATTACTCGCTCTTATTACCAACTTGTATTGATTTAACTAAGCGTTTAATACTTCCTATCAGGTCTCAAATCGAGATTTGGCAAAATACAATTTCAGCAAATCCAATTTTGCCAGGGAACAAAAATAGATTAAATAAACTAAATAAGTCCTCTTCCCATTAAATAAATCAGAAAAGTCTGTCTTGTAACCAGTCCTCTTCAAACAAGTAAAGTCTGCCCATTTTGTGCCGTAGATTTTGTGTCTATGCCTAGTATTTAAACAAAATCATAATTTAAACGACTTCTTTCCTTCATTCACTTTGGAAATTTGGAATTGCAGCAAATCGAATTTTGGCAGGGAACAAAAATAGATCAATTAAACTAAATAAGTCTTCTTCCCATTAAATAAATTAAAAAAGTCTGTCTTGTAACCAGTCCTTTTCAAACAAGTAAAGTCTGCCCATTTTGTGCCGTCGATTTTGTGTTAATGCCTAGTATTTATACAAAATCATAATTTAAAGGACTTCATTCCTTCATTCACTTTGGAAATTTGGAATTGCAGCACATCAAATTTTGCCTGGGAAGAAAAGTAGATTAAATAAATTTAATAAGTCTTACTACTTCCCATTAAATAAATTAAATACGTCTTACTTGTTCCCACTCCTTTTCAAAACAGTACCGTAATTTCCGGACTATAAGCCGCGACTTTTTTCCAAAATTTTGGACCCTGCGGCTTATAGTCAGGTGCGGCTTATATAAGATTTTTTTCGTGATTTTTGTGATGACTTGATCAGTTTTACTCTTAACACTATTATATACAGTAAAAGCTACAAAACAAACTGACAAATAACTCGTTTTCAAATCAGACGAGTAAAAACTGGTCAAATATTTTTAAAAAAAGCTATTATTAAAAGTGAAGACAATTTGCAGTTCTAGTAATGACACGAATTTGATGCACAATTTGTCTTTGCGGGCCACATACAATGATGTGGGGCCTTGAGTTCGACACCTGTGCTCTAAACCCTTTCTCTTACACTGCCATGTGACTCAGAGATTACACAAAGCAGTGGCGCTGTTTGGACCATCTGCATTGTATTAAAACCCAATCAATCAGCATTTGAATTCAATTCTTCTGACATTTTGCTCACCAAAAACAAGTAATGAATGTGAACGTTTAATGCATTTTATTCAGAAAGTTACTTTGAACCCTGAGGTTTAAATGGCGGCGCGGCGTATTTATGGATTTTATGGCCTCCAGGGGGCGCTCTAGCAGGAAGCAATAGTCAAAGTCAAAGTCAGCTTTATTGTCAATTTCTCCACATGCCAAAGACACACAAAGAAACCGAAATTTCGTTCCCCCCTATCCCACGGTGACAAGACATGGCTCACAACAGACAACAGTAAACAAGTATAACAAAAGCGTGCTGAATAAATAATGAATAAATAACACAACAACAAATAAATAAATAAATAAATAATTAAGAGGAGCAGAAAAAAAAAAAAAAAAAAAAAAGAGCGAGACAGACAAAGAAAACGTGCTAGTTTGCGCATCACGCACACACCCTCACCATGGAAAGCACGCGAAGAAATTCATTTGATGCAGCTTTTAAATTAAAAGCAATCAATTTGGCTGTCAAAGACGGAAATAGAGCGGCGGCACGTAAGCTTGGCATCAATGAATCGATGGTGAGACGTTGGAGACGGCAGAGTGAAGAACTGACACAATGCAAAAAGACGACAAAAGCTTTCAGAGGCAACAAAGGCAGATGGCCCGAAGTTGAAAACATTCTTGAAGACTGGGTGAACACACAGAGAGCAGACGGCCGAGGTGTTTCCACCGTGCAGATCCGACTGAAAGCCAAAACAATCGCCACCGAAAAGAAGATTGAAGATTTTAAAGGTGGACCATCGTGGTGTTTCAGATTTATGAGACGAAAGGGCCTGTCAATCAGGGCACGCACGACTGTGTGTCAGCAACTCCCTCCCGACTACGAGGAAAAAGTTACAAACTTCCACAAATTCACACAAACAAAGATAGCTGAGAATTCCATCGGACCAGACGAGATCATAAATATGGATGAAGTGCCTTTGACATTTGACTTACCTCTCACTAGGACTGTAAACAGGAAAGGTGAATCCTCCGTCACGCTGAAAACAACTGGCCATGAGAGAACGCATTTCACTTGTGTTCTGAGCTGCACAGCATCCGGACAAAAGCTTCCACCAATGGTGATTTTTAAGCGAATGACTATGCCAAAAGAAAACCTCCCGAAAGGCATCGTCGTGAAAGTAAACACGAAAGGGTGGATGATGGAAAGCCTAATGAAGGAATGGCTGGCGGAGTGCTACGTCAAGCGACCAGGAGGATTTTTTCACAGAAAAAAAACGCTGCTCGTTTTGGACAGCATGAGGGCCCATATCACAGATTCTGTGAAAGCTGCCATCAAGAGGACAAACTCAATTCCAGCTGTGATTCCTGGGGGAACAACAAAGTATTTGCAGCCACTCGATATCAGTGTGAATCGTGCATTTAAAGTGGCACTCCGAGTTGAGTGGGAGGCGTGGATGACCAGCGGCGAGAAATCGTTCACCAAAACTGGCCGCATGCGAAGAGCAACTTTTGCTCAAGTCTGCCAGTGGATCCTGACTGCGTGGGGCAGTGTGAAAAAATCCACGATCACCAACGGCTTTCGAAAGGCTGGACTGCTGCGTGAGGAAGAGAACGGTGCGAGCACATCTTCGCCTCGAGACGAAAGTGACAGTGACAGCGACAACGAAAAAGAGAGAGACGGTGTAAAAGTGTCTGACGAAGTCATCCTGAGTCTGTTCAAGTCTGACACTGAAGAAGAAGACTTCAGTGGTTTTAGTGCACAGGAGGAAGATGAAGATAGCGATCAATGACTTTTCTGGTAGGCTGGTTACTTTTTTTAACCAGCGGTGTTACTGCCGTTGTACTGCTGTGTTATTGCCGTGTTGTTGCCGTGTTACAGGCACTTTTTGGAAAAAGACATTTATTTACAGTAAGCGATCGATTACTTTTCTGGTAGGCTGGTTATTTTTTTAACCAGATGTGTTACTGCAGTTTTACTGTCGTTGTACTGCCTTGTTGCTGCTGTTACTGCCGTGCACTTTTTGGAAAAAATGCATATAATTACAGTAATTAAAAATTACTGTAAAAAAAAATTCTGTGTATCATCTTTCTGTGTAAATATCTCATGTTACAACGTGGACACCTGCTTTTATACACGTCACTGGGGAGAAAAGTGGTGTGTTGATCGCATGTCCATCCGCCAGGCGAATAGTGCAGTATAATTCACTCAAATAAGAGACAGAACGAGATCAAGACGAACATTACTGAAAAGAAGCCTTTATACACAAACTGTCATTATGGGGGACAAAAGAAATGCATATGATGCCGCTTTTAAGCCAAAGGCAGTCGATGTTGATGTCATTGTGTTGTCTACTCTGGAGCGTATTTATGGATTTTTACGGCCTCCGCTCTCCAGGGGGCGCTTGAGCAGGAAGCAAGAGCGAGACAGACGAAGAAGAGATAATGCGCCGAAGAAGACTTGCTCGCTTGTGTTTTGATCGTCTCGCGCATCACGCACACATTCACACTCACAAAGAAGATACATAATGAGATGAACACGGACATTACTGAAAGGAAGCTTTTATACACAAACCGTCATTATGGGGGACAAAAGAAATGCATGATGCCGCTTTTACGTTATACGTTATATCGCTAGTTTAATGTAATTTAGCGCTTCGTGCATGAATAAGATAAGCATGAAGAACTCGAAGAAATGCATAAAAGCGACGACGAAAGAGAGACTGAGAAAGTGAGGCGAAGGATATCCAACGCTATTCCAATCGGACACTAACAAGGAAGACTTTGATGGTTTCAGTGCACAGGAGGAAGATGAAGACGGCTCTTTTTTACTTTTACTGGTACGTTTTTTTTTAACCAGCCCTGTTAGTGCTGTGCTACCGTTTTGCTGCTGCGTGACCGCCGCGTCTCTGACTTTGCTGTGTTACGTCCGTGTTGCTGCGGTATTACTGCCGCGTCACAGGCAGTGTTTGGAAAGAAATGTTAAGGTATGTTATTAAAGCTTTAAAAAAACTTTCTGTGTCCAGTCTTTCTTTGCTAATAACTCGCGTGCACACTTCCGCGTTGCTGCGGTACTACTGCTGCGTCACAGGCAATGTTTAGAAAGACATGTTCAAGTATGTTATTAAAACGTTAAAAAGGCTTTCTATGTACTGTCTTTCTTTGTAAAAAACTCGTGTGCACGTGCGGCTTATAGACCGGTGCGGCTTATGTAAGAAAAAAACTAAAATATCCATGAATATTAGCTGGTGCGGCTTATAATCCGGTGCGGCTTATAGTCCGGCAATTACGGTAGTTTAAAACGAGGGCCCTTCACTCAATCTTTAACCCCAACCCCGCACGTTGTGTTGTATCTGTGAATGTTGGTTGTGGCCAAATGATAGTTTTCTTTCATTCGTTTAGGTTCCAAGAAAACTTGATGTAACTCTACTTTTAACTGCCGTTTCAGATAAGCGGGTATTACGTCGCAGTCATGTGCCGTGGATATGACGTAATTGCCCGAACCTCCGCCAAAATTCAAATCTGTTGGCGCGATGGCCGTGAGCCACTGAGCAGCGACGATTATCAACAGAAATATCTTTATTTTCTGCTTGCAACTGGACCGTCTAGAGCACATATGTCAGAGTCAAGGCCTGCGGGCCACATCCGGCCCGCGAGAAGGTTTTTTACGGCCCCTGGGATGATCTTGATTTATGATTAGAACCGGCCCGCAGACCGCAGCAAGCGGCAACCCGCAGATCTTTTACAAGCACCAATACTACATTTCCCACAATGCAACGGTGACGCACCGAGCAGTACGCTGCTTCATTTCAGTGTTTATTATTAGCACAGCAGTCGTCAGCATAACTGTAAAATTAACTTTCAGATACCCATCAAAAATGGCAAAAAGGAAGGTGGACACTGAGAACCGGGGGTTTCAAACAAGGTGGGAGTCGGAGTATATGTTCACGGAGGTAGCAGGAAAACCTGTGTCTTCTGTGTGGAGAAAGTGTGGCGGTACTGAAAGAGTATAATCTGAGACGACATTATGAAACGAAAGACGCGGATTATTTTTTTCTTTGAAGTAAATTTAGCCCACTTTTGCTAAAATAGAAAGTTTAAAAGTTAAAGTTTAATATTTGTTTTCACTGCATGTTACTTTTGAGTAATAGATTTTTGCACTTTATTTTATTGTATTTCAATCCAATTACATTTTAAAAATATTTCAGTTGCGTGGATGATAGAAAATTGCTATTATTTTTTTCTTTGAAGTAAATTTAGCCCACTTTTGCTAAAATTTAAAATATAGGTTACTGATGGTGCCTTAAACAATAAAGGTTTCTTTCATTTAATGTTCATGTTATGGGGATTTTTATATAAAGGAAATTTGTCGTTTGTGTCTGTTGAAAATTAAAGATTATTGACAGAGCCATAAGAAAATATTGCTTTATTTATCTGATCATATTGGAATATATTTGTTAAGTTTTCAGTAGGTTCAATTAGGTTCACTAGACTATATGCGTCATTTAAAAAAATTTCAATGAACATTCGATCAGTCCGGCCCTCGGCTTGTAGCTAATTTTTTTATTTGGCCCTCCGTCCATTTGACTTTGACACTCCTGGTCTAGAGCGTACACGGTAAGTAACACTCATTGTGTTTAAGGAGATTTACGTTTGTAATAGCAGAAGTGTAGCCGCGTTGCGTTGTACGTGTGAAAATTGGTCGAGGCGAAATGTTAATGTTTAATTTCATTCCTTTAGGTTCCACGGTGTTTGTTGGCTGCAAGTTTTCCACTGCAAGAAGAGGCTCGTATCATTGACCAGGAGCGAGCTACAATGGTGAGTAGCCATAACATTTATGTTAAACACTTCCTATTTCATGTCTAACAGTACTTGATTTAACAAATAACCATAAATAAATACAGTGTGGGCACTGAAGTTAACATATGTGATTATACTGCCTAATCTGTCACGGAGTAGATTGTTGCAAAGTAATATAAGATCCAAAGTTGTAATTCAGAATAGTTTTCAAAAGAAGGCCATTAGAATTATATACAAGTCTGATTACCCTTAACATGACAACAGGCTATTAATTAAATCACAAATTCTTCAATTCAAAGATTTGGTAGATTATCAGACAAATAATGTCTAACAGTAATTGATTTAACACATCACGATAAGTAGATTGAGTGTGGGCACTCTCAAGTTAACATATGTGATTATACTGCCTAATCTGTTACAGAGTATGTTGTTGCCAAGTAATGTAGAATAGATCCAAAGTAGTAATCCAGAATAGTTTTGAAGAGGCCATTAGAATGATAAACAAATCTGATTACCTTGAACATAATAACAAGCTAAGTGTTTAATATGTCCTATGAAGTCAAAATTGGGCACCATCATGTGGTGAAATTTGGAATTGCATCACATCCAATTTTGCCTGGGAACAAACAGATTACATAAATCTTAGTTTTGAATAAGTCACTCCTTCTCAAACAAGTAAACTCTGCCCATTTTGCGCAGTAGATGTTCTGTTAATATCTAGTATTTATACAAAGTCATAATTTAAATTGCTTTCAACCTTCATTCATCGGTTCAACCAACATTACTCGCTCTTATTACCAACTTGTATTGATTTAACTAAGCGTTTAATACTTCCTATCAGGTCTCAAATCGAGATTTGGCAAAATACAATTTCAGCAAATCCAATTTTGCCAGGGAACAAAAATAGATTAAATAAACTAAATAAGTCCTCTTCCCATTAAATAAATCAGAAAAGTCTGTCTTGTAACCAGTCCTCTTCAAACAAGTAAAGTCTGCCCATTTTGTGCCGTAGATTTTGTGTCTATGCCTAGTATTTAAACAAAATCATAATTTAAACGACTTCTTTCCTTCATTCACTTTGGAAATTTGGAATTGCAGCAAATCGAATTTTGGCAGGGAACAAAAATAGATCAATTAAACTAAATAAGTCTTCTTCCCATTAAATAAATTAAAAAAGTCTGTCTTGTAACCAGTCCTTTTCAAACAAGTAAAGTCTGCCCATTTTGTGCCGTCGATTTTGTGTTAATGCCTAGTATTTATACAAAATCATAATTTAAAGGACTTCATTCCTTCATTCACTTTGGAAATTTGGAATTGCAGCACATCAAATTTTGCCTGGGAAGAAAAGTAGATTAAATAAATTTAATAAGTCTTACTACTTCCCATTAAATAAATTAAATACGTCTTACTTGTTCCCACTCCTTTTCAAAACAGTAGTTTAAAACGAGGGCCCTTCACTCAATCTTTAACCTCAACCCCGCACGTTGTGTTGTATCTGTGAATGTTGGTTGTGGCCAAATGATAGTTTTCTTTCATTCGTTTAGGTTCCAAGAAAACTTGATGTAACTCTACTTTTAACTGCCGTTTCAGATAAGCGGGTATTACGTCGCAGTCAAATGCCGCGGATATGACGTAATTGCCCGAACCTCCGCCAAAATTCAAATCTGTTGGCGCGATGGCCGTGAGCCACTGAGCAGCGACGATTATCAACAGAAATATCTTTATTTTCTGCTTGCAACTGGACCGTCTAGAGCGTACACGGTAAGTAACACTCATTGTGTTTAAGGAGATTTACGTTTGTAATAGCAGAAGTGTAGCCGCGTTGCGTTGTACGTGTGAAAATTGGTCGAGGCGAAATGTTAATGTTTAATTTCATTCCTTTAGGTTCCACGGTGTTTGTTGGCTGCAAGTTTTCCACTGCAAGAAGAGGCTCGTATCATTGACCAGGAGCGAGCTACAATGGTGAGTAGCCATAACATTTATGTTAAACACTTCCTATTTCATGTCTAACAGTACTTGATTTAACAAATAACCATAAATAAATAAAGTGTGGGCACTGAAGTTAACATATGTGATTATACTGCCTAATCTGTCACGGAGTAGATTGTTGCAAAGTAATATAAGATCCAAAGTTGTAATTCAGAATAGTTTTCAAAAGAAGGCCATTAGAATTATATACAAGTCTGATTACCCTGAACAAGCTATTAATTAAATCACAAATTCTTCAATTCAAAGATTTGGTAGATTATCAGACAAATAATGTCTAACAGTAATTGATTTAACACATCACGATAAGTAGATTGAGTGTGGGCACTCTCAAGTTAACATATGTGATTATACTGCCTAATCTGTTACAGAGTATGTTGTTGCCAAGTAATGTAGAATAGATCCAAAGTAGTAATCCAGAATAGTTTTGAAGAGGCCATTAGAATGATAAACAAATCTGTTTACCTTGAACATAATAACAAGCTAAGTGTTTAATATGTCCTATGAAGTCAAAATTGGGCACCATCATGTGGTGAAATTTGGAATTGCATCACATCCAATTTTGCCTGGGAACAAACAGATTACATAAATCTTAGTTTTGAATAAGCCACTCCTTCTCAAACAAGTAAACTCTGCCCATTTTGCGCAGTAGATGTTCTGTTAATATCTAGTATTTATACAAAGTCATAATTTAAATTGCTTTCAACCTTCATTCATCGGTTCAACCAACATTACTCGCTCTTATTACCAACTTGTATTGATTTAACTAAGCGTTTAATACTTCCTATCAGGTCTCAAATCGAGATTTGGCAAAATACAATTTCAGCAAATCCAATTTTGCCAGGGAACAAAAATAGATTAAATAAACTAAATAAGTCCTCTTCCCATTAAATAAATCAGAAAAGTCTGTCTTGTAACCAGTCCTCTTCAAACAAGTAAAGTCTGCCCATTTTGTGCCGTAGATTTTGTGTCTATGCCTAGTATTTAAACAAAATCATAATTTAAACGACTTCTTTCCTTCATTCACTTTGGAAATTTGGAATTGCAGCAAATCGAATTTTGGCAGGGAACAAAAATAGATCAATTAAACTAAATAAGTCTTCTTCCCATTAAATAAATTAAAAAAGTCTGTCTTGTAACCAGTCCTTTTCAAACAAGTAAAGTCTGCCCATTTTGTGCCGTCGATTTTGTGTTAATGCCTAGTATTTATACAAAATCATAATTTAAAGGACTTCATTCCTTCATTCACTTTGGAAATTTGGAATTGCAGCACATCAAATTTTGCCTGGGAAGAAAAGTAGATTAAATAAATTTAATAAGTCTTACTACTTCCCATTAAATAAATTAAATACGTCTTACTTGTTCCCACTCCTTTTCAAAACAGTAGTTTAAAACGAGGGCCCTTCACTCAATCTTTAACCTCAACCCCGCACGTTGTGTTGTATCTGTGAATGTTGGTTGTGGCCAAATGATAGTTTTCTTTCATTCGTTTAGGTTCCAAGAAAACTTGATGTAACTCTACTTTTAACTGCCGTTTCAGATAAGCGGGTATTACGTCGCAGTCAAATGCCGCGGATATGACGTAATTGCCCGAACCTCCGCCAAAATTCAAATCTGTTGGCGCGATGGCCGTGAGCCACTGAGCAGCGACGATTATCAACAGAAATATCTTTATTTTCTGCTTGCAACTGGACCGTCTAGAGCGTACACGGTAAGTAACACTCATTGTGTTTAAGGAGATTTACGTTTGTAATAGCAGAAGTGTAGCCGCGTTGCGTTGTACGTGTGAAAATTGGTCGAGGCGAAATGTTAATGTTTAATTTCATTCCTTTAGGTTCCACGGTGTTTGTTGGCTGCAAGTTTTCCACTGCAAGAAGAGGCTCGTATCATTGACCAGGAGCGAGCTACAATGGTGAGTAGCCATAACATTTATGTTAAACACTTCCTATTTCATGTCTAACAGTACTTGATTTAACAAATAACCATAAATAAATAAAGTGTGGGCACTGAAGTTAACATATGTGATTATACTGCCTAATCTGTCACGGAGTAGATTGTTGCAAAGTAATATAAGATCCAAAGTTGTAATTCAGAATAGTTTTCAAAAGAAGGCCATTAGAATTATATACAAGTCTGATTACCCTGAACAAGCTATTAATTAAATCACAAATTCTTCAATTCAAAGATTTGGTAGATTATCAGACAAATAATGTCTAACAGTAATTGATTTAACACATCACGATAAGTAGATTGAGTGTGGGCACTCTCAAGTTAACATATGTGATTATACTGCCTAATCTGTTACAGAGTATGTTGTTGCCAAGTAATGTAGAATAGATCCAAAGTAGTAATCCAGAATAGTTTTGAAGAGGCCATTAGAATGATAAACAAATCTGTTTACCTTGAACATAATAACAAGCTAAGTGTTTAATATGTCCTATGAAGTCAAAATTGGGCACCATCATGTGGTGAAATTTGGAATTGCATCACATCCAATTTTGCCTGGGAACAAACAGATTACATAAATCTTAGTTTTGAATAAGCCACTCCTTCTCAAACAAGTAAACTCTGCCCATTTTGCGCAGTAGATGTTCTGTTAATATCTAGTATTTATACAAAGTCATAATTTAAATTGCTTTCAACCTTCATTCATCGGTTCAACCAACATTACTCGCTCTTATTACCAACTTGTATTGATTTAACTAAGCGTTTAATACTTCCTATCAGGTCTCAAATCGAGATTTGGCAAAATACAATTTCAGCAAATCCAATTTTGCCAGGGAACAAAAATAGATTAAATAAACTAAATAAGTCCTCTTCCCATTAAATAAATCAGAAAAGTCTGTCTTGTAACCAGTCCTCTTCAAACAAGTAAAGTCTGCCCATTTTGTGCCGTAGATTTTGTGTCTATGCCTAGTATTTAAACAAAATCCTAATTTAAACGACTTCTTTCCTTCATTCACTTTGGAAATTTGGAATTGCAGCAAATCGAATTTTGGCAGGGAACAAAAATAGATCAATTAAACTAAATAAGTCTTCTTCCCATTAAATAAATTAAAAAAGTCTGTCTTGTAACCAGTCCTTTTCAAACAAGTAAAGTCTGCCCATTTTGTGCCGTCGATTTTGTGTTAATGCCTAGTATTTATACAAAATCATAATTTAAAGGACTTCATTCCTTCATTCACTTTGGAAATTTGGAATTGCAGCACATCAAATTTTGCCTGGGAAGAAAAGTAGATTAAATAAATTTAATAAGTCTTACTACTTCCCATTAAATAAATTAAATACGTCTTACTTGTTCCCACTCCTTTTCAAAACAGTAGTTTAAAACGAGGGCCCTTCACTCAATCTTTAACCCCAACCCCGCACGTTGTGTTGTATCTGTGAATGTTGGTTGTGGCCAAATGATAGTTTTCTTTCATTCGTTTAGGTTCCAAGAAAACTTGATGTAACTCTACTTTTAACTGCCGTTTCAGATAAGCGGGTATTACGTCGCAGTCATGTGCCGTGGATATGACGTAATTGCCCGAACCTCCGCCAAAATTCAAATCTGTTGGCGCGATGGCCGTGAGCCACTGAGCAGCGACGATTATCAACAGAAATATCTTTATTTTCTGCTTGCAACTGGACCGTCTAGAGCGTACACGGTAAGTAACACTCATTGTGTTTAAGGAGATTTACGTTTGTAATAGCAGAAGTGTAGCCGCGTTGCGTTGTACGTGTGAAAATTGGTCGAGGCGAAATGTTACTGTTTAATTTCATTCCTTTAGGTTCCACGGTGTTTGTTGGCTGCAAGTTTTCCACTGCAAGAAGAGGCTCGTATCATTGACCAGGAGCGAGCTACAATGGTGAGTAGCCATAACATTTATGTTAAACACTTCCTATTTCATGTCTAACAGTACTTGATTTAACAAATAACCATAAATAAATACAGTGTGGGCACTGAAGTTAACATATGTGATTATACTGCCTAATCTGTCACGGAGTAGATTGTTGCAA
Source organism: Syngnathus floridae (assembly GCF_059516105.1). NCBI lineage: Eukaryota > Metazoa > Chordata > Actinopteri > Syngnathiformes > Syngnathidae > Syngnathus > Syngnathus floridae. The sequence goes on from NW_028284058.1 coordinate 193,349, forward strand.
AGTAATATAAGATCCAAAGTTGTAATTCAGAATAGTTTTCAAAAGAAGGCCATTAGAATTATATACAAGTCTGATTACCCTTAACATAACAACAAGCTATTAATTAAATCACAAATTCTTCAATTCAAAGATTTGGTAGATTATCAGACAAATAATGTCTAACAGTAATTGATTTAACACATCACGATAAGTAGATTGAGTGTGGGCACTCTCAAGTTAACAGATATGATTATACTGCCTAATCTGTTACAGAGTATGTTGTTGCCAAGTAATGTAGAATAGATCCAAAGTAGTAATCCAGAATAGTTTTGAAGAGGCCATTAGAATAATAAACAAATCTGATTACCTTGAACATAATAACAAGCTAAGTGTTTAATATGTCCTATGAAGTCAAAATTGGGCACCATCATGTGGTGAAATTTGGAATTGCATCACATCCAATTTTGCCTGGGAACAAACAGATTAAATAAATCTTAGTTTTGAATAAGCCACTCCTTCTCAAACAAGTAAACTCTGCCCATTTCGCGCAGTAGATGTTCTGTTAATATCTAGTATTTATACAAAGTCATAATTTAAATTGCTTTCAACCTTCATTCATCGGTTCAACCAACATTACTCGCTCTTATTACCAACTTGTATTGATTTAACTAAGCGTTTAATACTTCCTATCAGGTCTCAAGGCAAGATTTGGCAAAATACAATTTCAGCAAATCCAATTTTGCCAGGGAACAAAAATAGATTAAATAAACTAAATAAGTCTTCTTCCCATTAAATAAATCAGAAAAGTCTGTCTTGTAACCAGTCCTCTTCAAACAAGTAAAGTCTGCCCATTTTGTGCCGTAGATTTTGTGTCTATGCCTAGTATTTAAACAAAATCATAATTTAAACGACTTCTTTCCTTCATTCACTTTGGAAATTTGGAATTGCAGCAAATCGAATTTTGCCAGGGAACAAAAATAGATCAATTAAACTAAATAAGTCTTCTTCCCATTAAATAAATTAAAAAAGTCTGTCTTGTAACCAGTCCTTTTCAAACAAGTAAAGTCTGCCCATTTTGTGCCGTCGATTTTGTGTTAATGCCTAGTATTTATACAAAATCATAATTTAAAGGACTTCATTCCTTCATTCACTTTGGAAATTTGGAATTGCAGCACATCAAATTTTGCCTGGGAAGAAAAGTAGATTAAATAAATTTAATAAGTCTTACTACTTCCCATTAAATAAATTAAATACGTCTTACTTGTTCCCACTCCTTTTCAAAAAAGTAGTTTAAAACGAGGTCCCTTCACTCAACCTTTAACCCTATTTATTCACCTTCTAGGCTAAGTGTTAAAGGCTAAGTGTTAAAGGCTAAGTGTTAAAGGCTAAGTGTTAGAGGCTAAGTGCCAGAGGCTAGGCGCCAGAGGCGAGTTTTTGTGGGCTGAAGTTTTAGTGGGGTTAGTGTGAATACAATCCAAAAGAATACAACAGAATACAATACAATAGAATATAATACATAAATTAAATTCAATAGCTCTTACTACTTCCCATTAAATAAATTAAATACGTCTTACTTGTTCCCAATCCTTTTCAAAAAAGTAGTTTAAAACGAGGGCCCTTCACTCAACCTTTAACCTCAACCCCGCACGTCACATTGTGTTGTATCTGTGAATGTTGGTTGTGGCCAAATGATAGTTTTCTTTCATTCGTTTAGGTTCCACGGTGTTTGTTGGCTATGTTTTCCACTGTCAGAAGGATGAAAATACAAAGTACAACGCTTGGACGTGGGCGAAGACGTCACCGGTGAGTCCTTCCTTCCTATTTATTTACCTTCTAGATGCTAGAGGCTAAGTGTTAGAGGCTAAGTGTTAGAGGCTAAGTGTTAAACACAATACGAACAACACAACGGTACTGCACTGAACAACACGATACCGCACTGAGAAACACGATACCGCACTGAACAACACGATACCGCACTGAACAACACCATGCCGCACTGAACACCATGCCACACTGAACAACACCATCCCGCACTGAACAACACCATGCCGCACTAAACACCATGCCGCACTGAACAACACCATGCCTCACTGAACGACACCATGCCGCACTGAAAGACACCATGCCGCACTGAACGACACCATGCCGCACTGAAAGACACCATCCCGCACTGAACACCATGCCGCACTGAACAACACCATCCTGCACTGAACAACACCATCCCGCACTGAACAACACCATGCCGCACTGAACAACATTATGCCGCACTGAACATTATGCCGCACTGAACAACACCATGCCGCACTGAACAACACCATGCCGCACTGAACATTATGCCGCACTGAACAACACCATGCCGCACTGAACAACACCATGCCGCACTGAACAACACCATGCCGCACTGAACAACATTATGCCGCACTGAACAACACCATGCCGCACTGAACAACACCATCCTGCACTGAACAACACCATTCCGCATTGAACACCATGCCGCACTGAACAACACCATCCCGCACTGAACAACACCATCCCGCACTGAACAACACCATGCCGCACTGAACAACATTATGCCGCACTGAACAACATTATGCCGCACTGAACAACACCATGCCGCACTGAACAACACCATGCCGCACTGAACAACACCATGCCGCACTGAACAACATTATAACGCACTGAACAACACCATCCCGCACTGAACAACACCATGCCGCACTAAACAACATTATGCCGCACTGAACAACATTATGCCGAAATGAACAACACCATGCCGCACTGAACAACACCATGCCGCACTGAACAACACCATCCTGCACTGAACAACACCATCCCGCACTGAACAACACCATGCCGCACTGAACAACACCATGCCGCACTGAACAACACCATGCCGCAATGAACAACACCATCCCGCACTGAACAACATTATGCCGCACTGAACAACATTATGCCGCACTGAACAACATTATGCCGCACTGAACAACATTATGCCGCACTGAACAACACCATGCCGCACTGAACAACACCATGCCGCACTGAACAACACCATGCCGCACTGAACAACACGATCCCGCATTGAACAACACCATGCCGCACTGAACAACACCATCCTGCACTGAACAACACCATCCCGCACTGAACAACACCATGCCGCACTGAACAACATTATGGCGCACTGAACAACATTATGCCGCACTGAACAACACCATGCCGCACTGAACAACACCATGCCGCACTGAACAACACCATGCCGCAATGAACAACACCATGCCGCACTGAACAACACCATGCCGCACTGAGCAACACCATGCCGCACTGAACAACACCATGCCGCACTGAACAACACCATTCCGCACTGAACAACACCATGCCGCACTGAACAACATTACGCTGCACTGAACAACACCATGCCGCACTGAACAACACCATGCCGCACTGAACAACACCATGCCGCATTGAACAACACCATGCCGCATTGAACAACACCATGCCGCACTGAACAACACCATCCTGCACTGAACAACACCATGCCGCATTGAACAACACCATGCCGCACTGAACAACACCATCCCGCACTGAAAAACACCATCCCGCACTGAACAACACCATCCCGCATTGAACAACACCATCCTGCACTGAACAACACCATGCCGCACTGAACAACACCATGCCGCACTGAACAACACCATGCCGCACTGAACAACACCATGCCGCACTGAACAACACCATCCTGCACTGAACAACACCATCCCGCACTGAACAACACCATGCCGCATTGAACACCATCCTGCACTGAACACCATGCCGCACTGAACAACACCATGCCGCACTGAACAACACCATGCCGCACTGAACAACACCATGCCGCACTGAACAACACCATGCCGCACTGAACAACATTATGCCGCACTGAACAACACCATGCCGCACTGAACAACACCATGCCGCACTGAACAACATTATGCCGCACTGAAAAACACCATGCCACACTGAACAACACCATCCCGCACTGAACAACACCATGCCGCATTGAACAACACCATGCCTCACTGAACAACACCATGCCGCACTGAACAACACCATGCTGCACTGAACAACATTATGCTGCACTGAACAACACTATCCTGCATTGAACAACACCATGCCGCACTGAACAACACCATCCTGCACTGAACAACACCATCCCGCACTGAACAACACCACCCCGCACTGAACAACACGATCCCGCATTGAACAACACCATCCCGCACTGAACAACACCATGCCGCACTGAACAACACCATTCCGCACTGAACAACACCATGCCGCACTGAACAACACCATGCCGCACTGAACAACACCATGCCGCACTGAACAACACCATGCCGCACTGAACAACATTATGCCGCACTGAACAACACCATGCCGCACTGAACAACACCATCCCGCACTGAACAACACCATGCCGCATTGAACAACACCATCCTGCACTGAACAACACCATCCTGCACTGAACAACACCATCCCGCACTAAACAACACCATGCCGCACTGAACAACATTATGGCGCACTGGACAACATTATGCCGCACTGAACAACACCATGCCGCACTGAACAACACCATGCCGCACTGAACAACACCATGCCGCACTGAACAACACCATGCCGCACTGAACAACATTATGCCGCACTGAACAACACCATGCCGCACTGAACAACACCATGCCGCACTGAACAACACGATCCCGCATTGAACAACACCATCCTGCACTGAACAACACCATGCCGCACTGAACAACACCATGCCGCACTGAACAACACCATGCCGCACTGAACAACACCATCCTGCACTGAACAACACCATCCCGCACTGAACAACACCATGCCGCATTAAACAACACCATGCCGCACTGAACAACACCATCCTGCACTGAACAACACCATGCCGCACTGAACAACACCATGCCGCACTGAACAACACCATGCCGCACTGAACAACATTATGCCGCACTGAACAACATTATGCCGCACTAAACAACATTATGTCGCACTGAACAACACCATGCCGCACTGAACAACACCATGCTGCACTGAACAACATTATGCCGCACTGAACAACACGATCCCGCATTGAACAACACCATCCCGCATTGAACAACACCATGCCGCATTGAACAACACCATGCCGCACTGAACAACACCATGCTGCACTGAACAACATTATGCTGCACTGAACAACACGATCCTGCATTGAACAACACCATGCCGCACTGAACAACACCATCCTGCACTGAACAACACCATGCCGCACTGAACAACACCATGCCGCACTGAACAACATTATGCCGCACTGAAAAACACCATGCCGCACTGAACAACACCATCCCGCACTGAACAACACAATGCCGCATTGAACAACACCATGCCGCACTGAACAACACCATGCTGCACTGAACAACATTATGCTGCACTGAACAACACGATCCTGCATTGAACAACACCATGCCGCACTGAACAACACCATCCTGCACTGAACAACACCATCCTGCACTGAACAACACCACCCCGCACTGAACAACACGATCCCGCATTGAACAACACCATCCCGCACTGAACAACACCATGCCGCACTGAACAACACCATTCCGCACTGAACAACACCATGCCGCACTGAACAACACCATGCCGCACTGAACAACACCATGCCGCACTGAACAACACCATGCCGCACTGAACAACATTATGCCGCACTGAACAACACCATGCCGCACTGAACAACACCATGCCGCACTGAACAACATTATGCCGCACTGAACAACACCATGCCGCACTGAACAACACCATCCCGCACTGAACAACACCATGCCGCATTGAACAACACCATGCCGCACTGAACAACACCATCCTGCACTGAACAACACCATCCCGCACTAAACAACACCATGCCGCACTGAACAACATTATGGCGCACTGGACAACATTATGCCGCACTGAACAACACCATGCCTCACTGAACAACACCATGCCGCACTGAACAACACCATGCCGCACTGAACAACACCATGCCGCACTGAACAACATTATGCCGCACTGAACAACACCATCCCGCACTGAACAACACCATGCCGCACTGAACAACACGATCCCGCATTGAACAACACCATCCTGCACTGAACAACACCATGCCGCACTGAACAACACCATGCCGCACTGAACAACACCATCCCGCACTGAACAACACCATGCCGCACTGAACAACACCATCCTGCACTGAACAACACCATGCCGCACTGAACAACACCATGCCGCACTGAACAACACCATGCCGCACTGAACAACATTATGCCGCACTGAACAACATTATGCCGCACTAAACAACATTATGTCGCACTGAACAACACCATGCCGCACTGAACAACACATTGCTGCACTGAACAACATTATGCCGCACTGAACAACACGATCCCGCATTGAACAACACCATCCCGCAGTGAACAACACCATGCCGCATTGAACAACACCATGCCGCACTGAACAACACCATGCTGCACTGAACAACATTATGCTGCACTGAACAACACGATCCTGCATTGAACAACACCATGCCGCACTGAACAACACCATCCTGCACTGAACAACACCTTTCCACACTGAACAACACCATGCCGCACTGAACAACATTACGCCGCACTGAACAACACCATGCCGCACTGAACAACACCATGCCGCACTGAACAACACCATGCCGCACTGAACAACACCATGCCGCAATGAACAACACCATCCCGCACTGAACAACACCATGCCGCATTGAACAACACCATGCCGCACTGAACAACACCATCCCGCACTGAACAACACCACCCCGCACTGAACAACACGATCCCGCATTGAACAACACCATCCCGGACTGAACAACACCATGCCGCACTGAACAACACCATTCCGCACTGAACAACACCATGCCGCACTGAACAACACCATGCCGCACTGAACAACACCATGCCGCACTGAACAACACCATGCCGCACTGAACAACATTATGCCGCACTGAACAACACCATGCCGCACTGAACAACACCATCCCGCACTGAACAACACCATGCCGCATTGAACAACACCATGCCGCACTGAACAACACCATCCTGCACTGAACAACACCATCCCGCACTGAACAACACCATGCCGCACTGAACAACATTATGGCGCACTGAACAACATTATGCCGCACTGAACAACACCATGCCGCACTGAACAACACCATGCCGCACTGAACAACACCATGCCGCACTGAACAACATTATGCCGCACTGAACAACATTATGCCGCACTGAACAACACCATGCCGCACTGAACAACACCATGCCGCACTGAACAACACCATGCCGCACTGAACAACACGACGTCGCACTGAACAACACGACGCCGCACAGAACAACACGACGCCGCACAGAATAACACAATACCGCACAGAACAACACAATACCGCACAAACAGTTTTAGATAATATTACGTCGCAGTCATGTGACGCGGACATGACGTCAATAGGCGGAACTCACGGCAAAATTATAATCCGTGGGCGTGGCTTGCAACAGGAAGTAGGAAAGCGGCAGTTCTGGCAAAGAAGACACAGCGGTTAGTAACACGATGACTAACAAGGCAAATATTTTTGTTTTCAGCTTGCAACTTGACCGTCTAGAGCGTACAAGGTAATTACAACTGTTTTTTTTTAGCCCTGAAAAGCGAGGGAGTGTGGCGTTTGGGAGGAATGTCGAACTCGGCGTCTGCTTCCAGCCACAGACGCCAAATTTCGACGATTATTTCGACTGGTCAACGGTTGTAAATTATTGCGTTGACTAAAAACTTTATTTAACTCTACTCTTAACTTTGCCGTTTCAGATATGCGGGTATTACACCGCGGAAATGACGTCAATAGGCTGAACTCTCGCCAAAATTCAAATCTGTGGGCGCAATGGCCTTGAGCGAGACACCGGATACAAACACGACGATTATCAACAGAAATATCTTTATTTTCCGCTTGCAAGTGGACCGTCTAGAGCGTACACGGTAAGTACAACTCATTGTGTTTAAAAAGATTTACGTTTGTGTAGTTTGCGTTGCGTTGTATCTGTGAATGTTGGTTGAGGCTAAATGTTAATGTTTAATTTCATTCCTTTAGGTTCCACGGTGTTTGTTGGCTGTATGTTTTCCACTGCAAGAAGAGGCTCGTATCATTGACCAGCAGGAGCTACAATGGTGAGTACCCCTTTCGTCTTCCATTTATGTTAAACACTTCCTATTTCATGTCTAACAGTACTCGATTTAACAAATAACCATAAATAAATACAGTGTGGGCAGTCACGTTAACATATGTGATTATCCTGCCTAATATGTTTATCACAAATATGTCACTAATCACTAATATGTTTATTTGTTTATCACAACACCTTTGGACCTTCAGCAATCGATTATTTCCCTTCATCTACATAGAGACAGAACGATGGTGTCTTAAACATCTCATTCATTTCACCAAATAACTTCACGCAGGTGGATAACGGCCGTCTCGGTCACGCTATGTTGCGTGATGCAGTTTTGAAGAACCAAATGCATTTATTCAATGAATAAGTCAAGCTAGTTCTATGTTTATGATGTTGTAAGTTACGGTACCGATTGAAGTTGAGTTCGAAGCCAGTGGAAAACAGCGCTGCGTTTGTGCTCTCCAGGTACAAATGTTGTGATCTCTGACTGACGACCGGGCGAGACTCGAGTAAGAGATGTCCAAACGAGCTCCGGCAGGGCGGGCCAAGGCGGAGCGAACGGACGCCCTTCAGGCCGCCAATGACGAGCTGAGAACCAAACTGATGGACGTCCAGTTAGAACTTCAGCAGGAGAAGAACAAGGTGAAAACCTCAACAGACAGACACTGCCTGCCTCCCTGCCTGCCTCCCTGCCTGCCTCCCTGCCTGCCTCCCTCCCTCCCAGTTTTCCCGATGTAGATTAGACATGCGTGTGCCATGACTGTGTCAGCCTACATCAACAAATGCACCGAGGACGTCAGCACCACTAAGAATATCATCACCCGGGGCAACCAACGACCCTGGATGACTGAGGAGGTACGTCAAACGCTACGAGCGCGGAACTCTGCCTTCAAGTCTGGCGACAAGGAGACACTGAGGACAGCGAGAGCCAACTTGAACCGTGCCATCAGGATAGCGAAGCGAGACCGCAGTCGAAAATTTCAGGATCGTTTCCACGACGTCAAAAACATCAGGAGTATGTGGCAAGGCATACGGGCGATTACAGACTACAACTCACCCTCCCCCCCCCCGGTGGGTGTAGTTGATGCTGACTTTCTAAATGGTCTAAATAACTTCTTTGGGAGGTTCGAGGCACTAAACGGCACTCCAGCAGTTAAAACTGTCCCCCATCAGGAAGAGGAGGTACTCTGCCTTGACTCCGCCGATGTGTTGAAGACCCTGAGGAGAGTCAACCCCTGTAAGGCCCCTGGCCCCGACAACATTCCTGGGCGTGTGTTCAGGGAATGTGCAAGTCATCTGGCTGGGGTCATCACAGACATTTTTAACACCTCGCTGGGCCAAGCCACAGTGCCGGCGTGCTTTAAGACTGCCTCCATCATTCCGGTGCCGAAGAAACCTCAAATCACCTCATTTAATGATTACCGGCCTGTTGCACTGACTCCGGTTATGATGAAGTGCTTCGAAAGGCTGCTTAAAGGTCACATCGTTTCCAGACTCCCCCTATTATTTGACCCGTTCCAGTTTGCCGACCGGCAAAACCGCTCCACTCAGGACGCCATCTCCTCCGTTCTTCACCTGAGCCTGGCTCACCTGGAGGAGAAGAACACCCATGTGCGGAGGCTGTTCCTGGACTTCAGCTCAGCGTTTAACACCATCATCCCACAGCATCTGGTAGGAAAATTGGAACACCTGGGCTTCAACACCCCCCTTCGCAACTGGCTGCTAGACTTCCTCACCAACAGACCTCAGTCAGTCCGGGTCGGACAGAACACCTCTGATGTCATCACCCTCAGCACAGGCTCCCTTCAGGGCTGCGTCCTGAGCCCCCTGCTGTGCACCCTGATGACACACGACTGCGTCCTCAGGTTCACCACCAATCACATCGTGAAGTCAGCAGACGACACAACGGTGGTGGGGCTCATCAGAGACAACAACGACCTGGACTACAGAGAGGAGGTGGAGCAGCTGGTGGGCTGGTGCAGAGAAAACAGCCTGATCCTGAATGAGGAGAAGATGAAGGAGATCATCGTCGACTTCAGGAAAAAACAGCCTCACCACGCTCCACTGATCATCAACAGCTCAGCTGTGGAGGTGGTCAGCACCACCAAATTCCTGGGGGTCCACATCACAGAAGACCTCACCTGGACTATGAACACTACGGCACTGGTCAAGAGGGCACAGAAGCGCTTGTACTTCCTGCGGAGGATGAGGAGAGCCCACCTGCCCCCACCCATCATGAGGACGTTCTACAGGAGCACCATAGAGAGCATTCTGACAAGCTGTCTCTCTGTGTGGTGTGGAGGCTGCACCGCCTCCGATTGGAAGAACGTGAGGAGAGTGGTGAGGACAGCAGAGAGGATCATAGGGGCTCCTCTTCCCTCCATTCAGGACATTTCATCTCAGCGCTGCATGTCCCGTGCCCGTAACATCATCAATGACCCATCACACCCCCACCATGGACTGTTCTCCCTGCTGCCCTCTGGGAAGAGGTTTGCAGCATCCGCTGCAGGTCCACCAGGTTCTGCAACAGCTTTTTCCCTGCTGTCATCAGACTGTTGAACACTAGAACTGTTGAGCTCTAAACTGAACTCTGCATCACACATTCACAGAACTGTACTTTATGACACTACGGACCTCTATCTTGCACTATCTCGCACTACCAACTTTACTGAACTTGTATAAACCCTTTAAATAGAAGTTTAATACATGGTTTAGCATTCCTCTGCACACTCTTGAATACTGTTTTGCCTACTTGCACTATTGCATAATTATCACTGCTGCACTTTATACTTATTTTTAATATATATATATATATATATATAGTATATATGTATATATATATATTTTCATAGGATATGTTACTTCTATTCAACTGCAATATCACTACTTTGTTGTAAGACGTATGCAACGGAATTTCGTTTTGTATGCACCATGTGCAGACAAGATGACAATAAAGTTTGTCTAAGTCTAAGTCATGTCAGGTCAGCTGTCTGGAGAGAGAGAGAAGTCAGGACCTGCGGGCGGAGCACCACCGTGCCACCGCCGCCATGACGGAACTCAAAAGCAAACTCCATGAGGAGAAGCAGAAAGAGTTAGCCATTACCAGGGAGACATTACTGCGGCAGCATGAAATGGAGCTGATGAGAGTGATCAAAATCAAAGATGGAGAGATCCAGCGACTGAATGCCTCGGTCCTCAGCCTGAGGGACGGCTCCATGGACAAGGTGATCCGCTCTATCCGTGTCTGACTATCCGCACGCCACGTCGGGCTTCGATGCGGCCGCTACCGTATTGTGTAGCTTGTCCCCAGTAAGCGTCGCGGCGCTCCGTTGCGGTCTCAACGGCCCGGTGTGGCGCAATGTCTGCTCAGGTGAGGAGGGGGGGCGCTTTGCTGGCAGAGGTGGAGGAGACGCGGCGGTGTCGGGAGACCGAGCGGTGTCGCCTCCACCAGGAGCGCGGAAGAAGCCCTGGCAGCGGCCCAGCAGGCCTGGCAGTCCCGAGCGGCCGAGCTCCGATCGGCTCATCACCAGCATCGGGAGGAGCTGAGCCGAACCAAGAGAGACTGCGAGAGGGAGATCCGCCGACTGGTAGGACTGATCAGATGCGCGGTGCGTGGCTATGTTCCCAATTTCGTTGTATACCTGCAGTGCAATGACACCTAAGGCATTCTATTCTATTCTATTTCACAAGAAGAAAATGTCCGGTTGCTCGCTTCGCTTTTGTCACAGCAAAGGTGTTCTAGTCGATTCAAGAAAAAAATTGGCCGGTTGCTCTCTTTGTTTTTGTCACAATTCTGGCAAATGAGTTTGCCCGCCTGCCTGAGCGCTCCCCGTTTGTACATCCAGACGGATGAGATCAAGCTGAAAGACAGAGCGGTTAGTGTTTTGGATGAAGCCCTGGGGCCGGCCACGTCCACCGCCTTCAGCTGCAGACTCAGGCTGCCGAGCAGCAGATCGCTGCCCTGAGGGATTCCCAAAGGGCGGGCCTAAACTACCCTGGAAGTGGGGTCAACGCCGCTACTAGCAATCCTCTTCATTGCGTAAGCCACCTCATCACACACTTGCAGTACGCATGACTTAGTTCGTTGCTGGAGGAAGGTAGCACAAAAACAGTTTTGAACTTTGAACGAGTGCTTGTGTGTGTGTGTTGCGGGGCGTTTTCAGTCTCAGGAGGATCGGGACACGCGACGGTTTCATCTGAAAATCGCTGAGCTCAGCGCAGTCATCAGGAAACTGGAGGATCGAAACGCCCTGCTTTCTGAAGAGCGCAATGAACTGGTAATTTATTGACGGCACGCTTGAAGGTTTGCGCTACATTTGATGCGCGCCATCCAGCGAGGCACCCATTGCGCTTGCTTATTAGTTGAGCGGCGCGGCGAGTCGGTTGCCTGGTAGATGTCTTTTATTGGGAGCCAAAGCCACGATTCCGTTCAAACCGATGCAAAAGGAATGGATACGTTCTGGCCCGCGTGTTGTGCGTCTTTCACATCCCGCACTTCATGCTTGCAGCTAAAGCGACTGAGAGAAACAGAAAGCCAGTTTCTGCCACTCCTGTACAAAAACAAACGCCTGAGCAGGAAGAATGAAGAACTCTCGCTGGTGCTGTGTCGCCTTGAAAACAAAGTGCGCTTTGTCACCCAGGAGAACGAGGAGATGGCAAGCTTGGTAAGTCGACGCGGACAACGGCGGCGTGCCAACAGAGTCCACTGCATTTGTGTTCCACAGAGAAGGCCTAGTTCGCTCAATGACCTGGACCGCGGTTGCGGCCAGCAGGACGGTGAAATGGAGTTCCTTCAAGTTGTGGAGCAGCGGCACATCATCGACGACTTGTCCAAGGTCTTCAGGCAGGCGACTCGGTGCACGTACGGCAGCGCCGCGCTCGCTCGCTGTCGCCAGGAAACCTTTTCCGTCCAAAGCTTGGCCGGCGGCCGCCATCCAAAAAATTGGCCCCTTAAATTCCGACCTTTCAAGCAGGAGCATTGTGCGCACGCGTTTGAACACGCTTTAGACTTGTTTTGCCGTTTTCAGCAGCTCAAAGCTCCCGTTTTGTCAGCGCCTTTGCCACTCGCTGTGCGCTGAAAACGACGGACTTGCCCGGCTGCTCAGCCCGTCAACCATGAGCCGCGAGCGCGACGTCATTGTCCGTAGGCAGCTAGTGGCAAAATGCACCCTGTTAGAGTTGCGCTCGCTCCAACTTATTTTGCAAGAACCACACGGGAGACAAGTAAGTTCTTTTGGACACCTGCAGGTGGAGAGTCCATCCGTTGTACGAATGACGTCTGACTCTCGGCTCCTGCACGAGCATTTTAATTAAGAGAAACAGGGTGGGTGTAAGAGTGGATTGAATAGAGGAAGCCCTTGACCTCTAGTCAAAACATAGCAAGGGGTGTTTTACGACTTTGTGTAGGAAGGGATAAGCGATAGGGATAAATAAGGGATAAATAATATTATTTATTACAGGTCGCAGTCAAAGTCAAAGCAACACAATGATACGATAAAGATAATCTGGAAAACCCTGACACACCCTGTAGTTGTCACTTTTGGAAAAGACGAGCGTCCCTCCAATCATCGCCGGTGACGTGTTTTTCAGGCTCTGGAGACAGGAGCTCATGTCAGAAATGTCATTGTGAGTCGCGTTTGTTTCTGCGCCGGAGCCGTTCGTTCCCTTTGCATCCAAAGAATCTCAAAGGCGGATTATTTGTGTCGACAGGAGAGAGATTTGCTGCTACGATACCGACGTCGAGAATCTCTGAGGAGGAACAAAGCGTGAGGTCCTGCAAGGTGAGTCTGTTTGTTTGCGGCTGCTTGGTGTTGCGCAAGATGAAATGGCCTTTTTCTCGCTATCGTTCCTCTCGTCGATTCATCGTGAGGTGTCGCTTCAGTTTGTTCAGAGAGATGTTTGCTTCCGCGCCCGCAGGTCATCGAAACATTTTACGGCTACGACGAAGACGTGTTGGTGGACTCGGACGGATCGTCCTTGTCTTTTCACACCGACAGAACCCCCGACACGGAACCCGAAGAGGTAGCCCGCCATTTCTGCCAGCGTATTGGCACCAAACATTCCTCTTCAGCCTGGAATCGGACTCGTCTTTGCGTCGCGGGTGCTTTGTCGCCGGTCTGACTGATTCTGGTACTAGTGCTGTGTTGCATTGGTGTGTGCATGAAGAGGCGGAGCTTCGCTACCGCCAGCTGACGCAAGAATATCAAGCGCTGCAACGAGCCTACGCTCTGCTAGCCCAGACCAGCGAAGGGGACTACGACGCCAAGAGCGTACACGGTAAGTAACACTCGTTGTGTTTAAGGAGATTTACGTTTAATTAATGTTTAATTTCATTCCTTTAGGTTCCACGGTGTTTGTTGGCTGCAAGTTTTCCACTGCAAGAAGAGGCTCGTATCATTGACCAGGAGCGAGCTACAATGGTGAGTAGCCATAACATTTATGTTAAACACTTCCTATTTCATGTCTAACAGTACTTGATTTAACAAATAACCATAAATAAATACAGTGTGGGCACTGAAGTTAACATATGTGATTATACTGCCTAATCTGTCACGGAGTAGATTGTTGCAAAGTAATATAAGATCCAAAGTTGTAATTCAGAATAGTTTTCAAAAGAAGGCCATTAGAATTATATACAAGTCTGATTACCCTTAACATAACAACAGGCTATTAATTAAATCACAAATTCTTCAATTCAAAGATTTGGTAGATTATCAGACAAATAATGTCTAACAGTAATTGATTTAACACATCACGATAAGTAGATTGAGTGTGGGCACTCTCAAGTTAACATATGTGATTATACTGCCTAATCTGTTACAGAGTATGTTGTTGCCAAGTAATGTAGAATAGATCCAAAGTAGTAATCCAGAATAGTTTTGAAGAGGCCATTAGAATGATAAACAAATCTGATTACCTTGAACATAATAACAAGCTAAGTGTTTAATATGTCCTATGAAGTCAAAATTGGGCACCATCATGTGGTGAAATTTGGAATTGCATCACATCCAATTTTGCCTGGGAACAAACAGATTACATAAATCTTAGTTTTGAATAAGCCACTCCTTCTCAAACAAGTAAACTCTGCCCATTTTGCGCAGTAGATGTTCTGTTAATATCTAGTATTTATACAAAGTCATAATTTAAATTGCTTTCAACCTTCATTCATCGGTTCAACCAACATTACTCGCTCTTATTACCAACTTGTATTGATTTAACTAAGCGTTTAATACTTCCTATCAGGTCTCAAATCGAGATTTGGCAAAATACAATTTCAGCAAATCCAATTTTGCCAGGGAACAAAAATAGATTAAATAAACTAAATAAGTCCTCTTCCCATTAAATAAATCAGAAAAGTCTGTCTTGTAACCAGTCCTCTTCAAACAAGTAAAGTCTGCCCATTTTGTGCCGTAGATTTTGTGTCTATGCCTAGTATTTAAACAAAATCATAATTTAAACGACTTCTTTCCTTCATTCACTTTGGAAATTTGGAATTGCAGCAAATCGAATTTTGGCAGGGAACAAAAATAGATCAATTAAACTAAATAAGTCTTCTTCCCATTAAATAAATTAAAAAAGTCTGTCTTGTAACCAGTCCTTTTCAAACAAGTAAAGTCTGCCCATTTTGTGCCGTCGATTTTGTGTTAATGCCTAGTATTTATACAAAATCATAATTTAAAGGACTTCATTCCTTCATTCACTTTGGAAATTTGGAATTGCAGCACATCAAATTTTGCCTGGGAAGAAAAGTAGATTAAATAAATTTAATAAGTCTTACTACTTCCCATTAAATAAATTAAATACGTCTTACTTGTTCCCACTCCTTTTCAAAACAGTAGTTTAAAACGAGGGCCCTTCACTCAATCTTTAACCCCAACCCCGCACGTTGTGTTGTATCTGTGAATGTTGGTTGTGGCCAAATGATAGTTTTCTTTCATTCGTTTAGGTTCCAAGAAAACTTGATGTAACTCTACTTTTAACTGCCGTTTCAGATAAGCGGGTATTACGTCGCAGTCAAGTGCCGCGGATATGACGTAATTGCCCGAACCTCCGCCAAAATTCAAATCTGTTGGCGCGATGGCCGTGAGCCACTGAGCAGCGACGATTATCAACAGAAATATCTTTATTTTCTGCTTGCAACTGGACCGTCTAGAGCGTACACGGTAAGTAACACTCATTGTGTTTAAGGAGATTTACGTTTGTAATAGCAGAAGTGTAGCCGCGTTGCGTTGTACGTGTGAAAATTGGTCGAGGCGAAATGTTAATGTTTAATTTCATTCCTTTAGGTTCCACGGTGTTTGTTGGCTGCAAGTTTTCCACTGCAAGAAGAGGCTCGTATCATTGACCAGGAGCGAGCTACAATGGTGAGTAGCCATAACATTTATGTTAAACACTTCCTATTTCATGTCTAACAGTACTTGATTTAACAAATAACCATAAATAAATAAAGTGTGGGCACTGAAGTTAACATATGTGATTATACTGCCTAATCTGTCACGGAGTAGATTGTTGCAAAGTAATATAAGATCCAAAGTTGTAATTCAGAATAGTTTTCAAAAGAAGGCCATTAGAATTATATACAAGTCTGATTACCCTGAACAAGCTATTAATTAAATCACAAATTCTTCAATTCAAAGATTTGGTAGATTATCAGACAAATAATGTCTAACAGTAATTGATTTAACACATCACGATAAGTAGATTGAGTGTGGGCACTCTCAAGTTAACATATGTGATTATACTGCCTAATCTGTTACAGAGTATGTTGTTGCCAAGTAATGTAGAATAGATCCAAAGTAGTAATCCAGAATAGTTTTGAAGAGGCCATTAGAATGATAAACAAATCTGTTTACCTTGAACATAATAACAAGCTAAGTGTTTAATATGTCCTATGAAGTCAAAATTGGGCACCATCATGTGGTGAAATTTGGAATTGCATCACATCCAATTTTGCCTGGGAACAAACAGATTACATAAATCTTAGTTTTGAATAAGCCACTCCTTCTCAAACAAGTAAACTCTGCCCATTTTGCGCAGTAGATGTTCTGTTAATATCTAGTATTTATACAAAGTCATAATTTAAATTGCTTTCAACCTTCATTCATCGGTTCAACCAACATTACTCGCTCTTATTACCAACTTGTATTGATTTAACTAAGCGTTTAATACTTCCTATCAGGTCTCAAATCGAGATTTGGCAAAATACAATTTCAGCAAATCCAATTTTGCCAGGGAACAAAAATAGATTAAATAAACTAAATAAGTCCTCTTCCCATTAAATAAATCAGAAAAGTCTGTCTTGTAACCAGTCCTCTTCAAACAAGTAAAGTCTGCCCATTTTGTGCCGTAGATTTTGTGTCTATGCCTAGTATTTAAACAAAATCATAATTTAAACGACTTCTTTCCTTCATTCACTTTGGAAATTTGGAATTGCAGCAAATCGAATTTTGGCAGGGAACAAAAATAGATCAATTAAACTAAATAAGTCTTCTTCCCATTAAATAAATTAAAAAAGTCTGTCTTGTAACCAGTCCTTTTCAAACAAGTAAAGTCTGCCCATTTTGTGCCGTCGATTTTGTGTTAATGCCTAGTATTTATACAAAATCATAATTTAAAGGACTTCATTCCTTCATTCACTTTGGAAATTTGGAATTGCAGCACATCAAATTTTGCCTGGGAAGAAAAGTAGATTAAATAAATTTAATAAGTCTTACTACTTCCCATTAAATAAATTAAATACGTCTTACTTGTTCCCACTCCTTTTCAAAACAGTAGTTTAAAACGAGGGCCCTTCACTCAATCTTTAACCCCAACCCCGCACGTTGTGTTGTATCTGTGAATGTTGGTTGTGGCCAAATGATAGTTTTCTTTCATTCGTTTAGGTTCCAAGAAAACTTGATGTAACTCTACTTTTAACTGCCGTTTCAGATAAGCGGGTATTACGTCGCAGTCATGTGCCGTGGATATGACGTAATTGCCCGAACCTCCGCCAAAATTCAAATCTGTTGGCGCGATGGCCGTGAGCCACTGAGCAGCGACGATTATCAACAGAAATATCTTTATTTTCTGCTTGCAACTGGACCGTCTAGAGCGTACACGGTAAGTAACACTCATTGTGTTTAAGGAGATTTACGTTTGTAATAGCAGAAGTGTAGCCGCGTTGCGTTGTACGTGTGAAAATTGGTCGAGGCGAAATGTTAATGTTTAATTTCATTCCTTTAGGTTCCACGGTGTTTGTTGGCTGCAAGTTTTCCACTGCAAGAAGAGGCTCGTATCATTGACCAGGAGCGAGCTACAATGGTGAGTAGCCATAACATTTATGTTAAACACTTCCTATTTCATGTCTAACAGTACTTGATTTAACAAATAACCATAAATAAATACAGTGTGGGCACTGAAGTTAACATATGTGATTATACTGCCTAATCTGTCACGGAGTAGATTGTTGCAAAGTAATATAAGATCCAAAGTTGTAATTCAGAATAGTTTTCAAAAGAAGGCCATTAGAATTATATACAAGTCTGATTACCCTTAACATAACAACAAGCTATTAATTAAATCACAAATTCTTCAATTCAAAGATTTGGTAGATTATCAGACAAATAATGTCTAACAGTAATTGATTTAACACATCACGATAAGTAGATTGAGTGTGGGCACTCTCAAGTTAACAGATATGATTATACTGCCTAATCTGTTACAGAGTATGTTGTTGCCAAGTAATGTAGAATAGATCCAAAGTAGTAATCCAGAATAGTTTTGAAGAGGCCATTAGAATAATAAACAAATCTGATTACCTTGAACATAATAACAAGCTAAGTGTTTAATATGTCCTATGAAGTCAAAATTGGGCACCATCATGTGGTGAAATTTGGAATTGCATCACATCCAATTTTGCCTGGGAACAAACAGATTAAATAAATCTTAGTTTTGAATAAGCCACTCCTTCTCAAACAAGTAAACTCTGCCCATTTCGCGCAGTAGATGTTCTGTTAATATCTAGTATTTATACAAAGTCATAATTTAAATTGCTTTCAACCTTCATTCATCGGTTCAACCAACATTACTCGCTCTTATTACCAACTTGCATTGATTTAACTAAGCGTTTAATACTTCCTATCAGGTCTCAAGGCAAGATTTGGCAAAATACAATTTCAGCAAATCCAATTTTGCCAGGGAACAAAAATAGATTAAATAAACTAAATAAGTCTTCTTCCCATTAAATAAATCAGAAAAGTCTGTCTTGTAACCAGTCCTCTTCAAACAAGTAAAGTCTGCCCATTTTGTGCCGTAGATTTTGTGTCTATGCCTAGTATTTAAACAAAATCATAATTTAAACGACTTCTTTCCTTCATTCACTTTGGAAATTTGGAATTGCAGCAAATCGAATTTTGGCAGGGAACAAAAATAGATCAATTAAACTAAATAAGTCTTCTTCCCATTAAATAAATTAAAAAAGTCTGTCTTGTAACCAGTCCTTTTCAAACAAGTAAAGTCTGCCCATTTTGTGCCGTCGATTTTGTGTTAATGCCTAGTATTTATACAAAATCATAATTTAAAGGACTTCATTCCTTCATTCACTTTGGAAATTTGGAATTGCAGCACATCAAATTTTGCCTGGGAAGAAAAGTAGATTAAATAAATTTAATAAGTCTTACTACTTCCCATTAAATAAATTAAATACGTCTTACTTGTTCCCACTCCTTTACAAAAAAGTAGTTTAAAACGAGGTCCCTTCACTCAACCTTTAACCCTATTTATTCACCTTCTAGGCTAAGTGTTAAAGGCTAAGTGTTAAAGGCTAAGTGTTAAAGGCTAAGTGTTAGAGGCTAAGTGCCAGAGGCTAGGCGCCAGAGGCGAGTTTTTGTGGGCTGAAGTTTTAGTGGGGTTAGTGTGAATACAATCCAAAAGAATACAACAGAATACAATACAATAGAATATAATACATAGATTAAATTCAATAGCTCTTACTACTTCCCATTAAATAAATTAAATACGTCTTACTTGTTCCCAATCCTTTTCAAAAAAGTAGTTTAAAACGAGGGCCCTTCACTCAACCTTTAACCTCAACCCCGCACGTCACATTGTGTTGTATCTGTGAATGTTGGTTGTGGCCAAATGATAGTTTTCTTTCATTCGTTTAGGTTCCACGGTGTTTGTTGGCTATGTTTTCCACTGTCAGAAGGATGAAAATACAAAGTACAACGCTTGGACGTGGGCGAAGACGTCACCGGTGAGTCCTTCCTTCCTATTTATTTACCTTCTAGATGCTAGAGGCTAAGTGTTAGAGGCTAAGTGTTAGAGGCTAAGTGTTAAACACAATACGAACAACACAACGATACTGCACTGAACAACACGATACCGCACTGAGAAACACGATACCGCACTGAACAACACGATACCGCACTGAACAACACCATGCCGCACTGAACACCATGCCACACTGAACAACACCATCCCGCACTGAACAACACCATGCCGCACTAAACAACACCATGCCGCACTGAACAACACCATGCCTCACTGAACGACACCATGCCGCACTGAAAGACACCATGCCGCACTGAACGACACCATGCCGCACTGAAAGACACCATCCCGCACTGAACACCATGCCGCACTGAACAACACCATCCCGCACTGAACAACACCATGCCGCACTGAACAACATTATGCCGCACTGAACAACATTATGCCGCACTGAACAACACCATGCCGCACTGAACAACACCATGCCGCACTGAACAACACCATGCCGCACTGAACAACATTATAACGCACTGAACAACACCATCCCGCACTGAACAACACCATGCCGCACTAAACAACATTATGCCGCACTGAACAACATTATCCCGAAATGAACAACACCATGCCGCACTGAACAACACCATGCCGCACTGAACAACACCATCCTGCACTGAACAACACCATCCCGCACTGAACAACACCATGCCGCACTGAACAACACCATGCCGCACTGAACAACACCATGCTGCAATGAACAACACCATCCCGCACTGAACAACATTATGCCGCACTGAACAACATTATGCCGCACTGAACAACATTATGCCGCACTGAACAACATTATGCCGCACTGAACAACACCATGCCGCACTGAACAACACCATCCTGCACTGAACAACACCATGCCGCACTGAACAACACCATGCCGCACTGAACAACACGATCCCGCATTGAACAACACCATGCCGCACTGAACAACACCATCCTGCACTGAACAACACCATCCCGCACTGAACAACACCATGCCGCACTGAACAACATTATGGCGCACTGAACAACATTATGCCGCACTGAACAACACCATGCCGCACTGAACAACACCATGCCGCACTGAACAACACCATGCCGCAATGAACAACACCATCCCGCACTGAACAACACCATGCCGCACTGAGCAACACCATGCCGCACTGAACAACACCATCCCGCACTGAACAACACCATGCCGCACTGAACAACACCATTCCGCACTGAACAACACCATGCCGCACTGAACAACATTACGCTGCACTGAACAACACCATGCCGCACTGAACAACACCATGCCGCACTGAACAACACCATCCTGCACTGAACAACACCATGCCGCACTGAACAACACCATGCCGCACTGAACAACATTATGCCGCACTGAAAAACACCATCCTGCACTGAACAACACCATCCTGCACTGAACAACACCATGCCGCATTGAACAACACCATGCCGCACTGAACAACACCATCCTGCACTGAACAACACCATCCTGCACTTAACAACACCACCCCGCACTGAACAACACGATCCCGCATTGAACAACACCATCCCGCACTGAACAACACCATGCCGCACTGAACAACACCATTCCGCACTGAACAACACCATGCCGCACTGAACAACACCATGCCGCACTGAACAACACCATGCCGCACTGAACAACACCATGCCGCACTGAACAACATTATGCCGCACTGAACAACACCATGCCGCACTGAACAACACCATCCCGCACTGAACAACACCATGCCGCATTGAACAACACCATGCCGCACTGAACAACATTATGCCGCACTGAACAACATTATGCCGCACTGAACAACACCATGCCGCACTGAACAACACCATGCCGCACTGAACAACACCATGCCGCACTGAACAACATTATGCCGCACTGAACAACATTATGCCGCACTGAACAACACCATGCCGCACTGAACAACACCATGCCGCACTGAACAACATTATGCCGCACTGAACAACACCATGCTGCACTGAACAACACCATGCCGCACTGAACAACACGATCCCGCATTGAACAACACCATCCTGCACTGAACAACACCATGCCGCACTGAACAACACCATGCCGCACTGAACAACACCATTCCGCACTGAACAACACCATGCCGCACTGAACAACACCATCCTGCACTGAACAACACCATCCCGCACTGAACAACACCATGCCGCATTAAACAACACCATGCCGCACTGAACAACACCATCTTGCACTGAACAACACCATGCCGCACTGAACAACACCATGCCGCACTGAACAACACCATGCCGCACTGAACAACATTATGCCGCACTGAACAACATTATGCCGCACTAAACAACATTATGTCGCACTGAACAACACCATGCCGCACTGAACAACACCATGCTGCACTGAACAACATTATGCCGCACTGAACAACACGATCCCGCATTGAACAACACCATCCCGCAGTGAACAACACCATGCCGCATTGAACAACACCATGCCGCACTGAACAACACCATGCTGCACTGAACAACATTATGCTGCACTGAACAACACGATCCTGCATTGAACAACACCATGCCGCACTGAACAACACCATCCTGCACTGAACAACACCATGCCGCACTGAACAACACCATGCCGCACTGAACAACATTATGCCGCACTGAAAAACACCATGCCGCACTGAACAACACCATCCCGCACTGAACAACACCATGCCGCATTGAACAACACCATGCCGCACTGAACAACACCATGCTGCACTGAACAACATTATGCTGCACTGAACAACACGATCCTGCATTGAACAACACCATGCCGCACTGAACAACACCATCCTGCACTGAACAACACCATCCTGCACTGAACAACACCACCCCGCACTGAACAACATGATCCCGCATTGAACAACACCATCCCGCACTGAACAACACCATGCCGCACTGAACAACACCATTCCGCACTGAACAACACCATGCCGCACTGAACAACACTATGCCGCACTGAACAACACCATGCCGCACTGAACAACACCATGCCGCACTGAACAACATTATGCCGCACTGAACAACACCATGCCGCACTGAACAACACCATCCCGCACTGAACAACACCATGCCGCATTGAACAACACCATGCCGCACTGAACAACACCATCCTGCACTGAACAACACCATCCCGCACTAAACAACACCATGCCGCACTGAACAACATTATGGCGAACTGGACAACATTATGCCGCACTGAACAACACCATGCCGCACTGAACAACACCATGCCGCACTGAACAACACCATGCCGCACTGAACAACACCATGCCGCACTGAACAACATTATGCCGCACTGAACAACACCATGCCGCACTGAACAACACCATGCCGCACTGAACAACACGATCCCGCATCGAACAACACCATCCTGCACTGAACAACACCATGCCGCACTGAACAACACCATGCCGCACTGAACAACACCATTCCGCACTGAACAACACCATGCCGCACTGAACAACACCATCCTGCACTGAACAACACCATCCTGCACTGAACAACACCATGCCGCATTGAACAACACCATGCCGCACTGAACAACACCATCCTGCACTGAACAACACCATGCCGCACTGAACAACACCATGCCGCACTGAACAACACCATGCCGCACTGAACATTATGCCGCACTGAACAACATTATGCCGCACTAAACAACATTATGTCGCACTGAACAACACCATGCCGCACTGAACAACACCATGCTGCACTGAACAACATTATGCCGCACTGAACAACACGATCCCGCATTGAACAACACCATCCCGCAGTGAACAACACCATGCCGCATTGAACAACACCATATCGCACTGAACAACACCATGCTGCACTGAACAACATTATGCTGCACTGAACAACACGATCCTGCATTGAACAACACCATGCCGCACTGAACAACACCATCCTGCACTGAACAACACCTTTCCACACTGAACAACACCATGCCGCACTGAACAACATTATGCCGCACTGAACAACACCATGCCGCACTGAACAACACCATGCCGCACTGAACAACACCATGCCGCACTGAACAACACCATGCCGCAATGAACAACACCATCCCGCACTGAACAACACCATGCCGCATTGAACAACACCATGCCGCACTGAACAACACCATCCCGCACTGAACAACACCACCCCGCACTGAACAACACGATCCCGCATTGAACAACACCATCCCGGACTGAACAACACCATGCCGCACTGAACAACACCATTCCGCACTGAACAACACCATGCCGCACTGAACAACACCATGCCGCACTGAACAACACCATGCCGCACTGAACAACACCATGCCGCACTGAACAACATTATGCCGCACTGAACAACACCATGCCGCACTGAACAACACCATCCCGCACTGAACAACACCATGCCGCATTGAACAACACCATGCCGCACTGAACAACACCATCCTGCACTGAACAACACCATCCCGCACTGAACAACACCATGCCGCACTGAACAACATTATGGCGCACTGAACAACATTATGCCGCACTGAACAACATTATGGCGCACTGAACAACATTATGCCGCACTGAACAACACCATGCCGCACTGAACAACACCATGCCGCACTGAACAACACCATGCCGCACTGAACAACATTATGCCGCACTGAACAACATTATGCCGCACTGAACAACACCATGCCGCACTGAACAACACCATGCCGCACTGAACAACACCATGCCGCACTGAACAACACGACGTCGCACTGAACAACACGACGCCGCACAGAACAACACGACGCCGCACAGAATAACACAATACCGCACAGAACAACACAATACCGCACAAACAGTTTTAGATAATATTACGTCGCAGTCATGTGACGCGGACATGACGTCAATAGGCGGAACTCACGGCAAAATTATAATCCGTGGGCGTGGCTTGCAACAGGAAGTAGGAAAGCGGCAGTTCTGGCAAACAAGACACAGCGGTTAGTAACACGATGACTAACAAGGCAAATATTTTTGTTTTCAGCTTGCAACTTGACCGTCTAGAGCGTACAAGGTAATTACAACTGTTTTTTTTTAGCCCTGAAAAGCGAGGGAGTGTGGCGTTTGGGAGGAATGTCGAACTCGGCGTCTGCTTCCAGCCACAGACGCCAAATTTCGACGATTATTTCGACTGGTCAACGGTTGTAAATTATTGCGTTGACTAAAAACTTTATTTAACTCTACTCTTAACTTTGCCGTTTCAGATATGCGGGTATTACACCGCGGAAATGACGTCAATAGGCTGAACTCTCGCCAAAATTCAAATCTGTGGGCGCAATGGCCTTGAGCGAGACACCGGATACAAACACGACGATTATCAACAGAAATATCTTTATTTTCCGCTTGCAAGTGGACCGTCTAGAGCGTACACGGTAAGTACAACTCATTGTGTTTAAAAAGATTTACGTTTGTGTAGTTTGCGTTGCGTTGTATCTGTGAATGTTGGTTGAGGCTAAATGTTAATGTTTAATTTCATTCCTTTAGGTTCCACGGTGTTTGTTGGCTGTATGTTTTCCACTGCAAGAAGAGGCTCGTATCATTGACCAGCAGGAGCTACAATGGTGAGTACCCCTTTCGTCTTCCATTTATGTTAAACACTTCCTATTTCATGTCTAACAGTACTCGATTTAACAAATAACCATAAATAAATACAGTGTGGGCAGTCACGTTAACATATGTGATTATCCTGCCTAATATGTTTATCACAAATATGTCACTAATCACTAATATGTTTATTTGTTTATCACAACACCTTTGGACCTTCAGCAATCGATTATTTCCCTTCATCTACATAGAGACAGAACGATGGTGTCTTAAACATCTCATTCATTTCACCAAATAACTTCACGCAGGTGGATAACGGCCGTCTCGGTCACGCTATGTTGCGTGATGCAGTTTTGAAGAACCAAATGCATTTATTCAATGAATAAGTCAAGCTAGTTCTATGTTTATGATGTTGTAAGTTACGGTACCGATTGAAGTTGAGTTCGAAGCCAGTGGAAAACAGCGCTGCGTTTGTGCTCTCCAGGTACAAATGTTGTGATCTCTGACTGACGACCGGGCGAGACTCGAGTAAGAGATGTCCAAACGAGCTCCGGCAGGGCGGGCCAAGGCGGAGCGAACGGACGCCCTTCAGGCCGCCAATGACGAGCTGAGAACCAAACTGATGGACGTCCAGTTAGAACTTCAGCAGGAGAAGAACAAGGTGAAAACCTCAACAGACAGACACTGCCTGCCTCCCTGCCTGCCTCCCTGCCTGCCTCCCTGCCTGCCTCCCTCCCTCCCAGTTTTCCCGATGTAGATTAGACATGCGTGTGCCATGACTGTGTCAGCCTACATCAACAAATGCACCGAGGACGTCAGCACCACTAAGAATATCATCACCCGGGGCAACCAACGACCCTGGATGACTGAGGAGGTACGTCAAACGCTACGAGCGCGGAACTCTGCCTTCAAGTCTGGCGACAAGGAGACACTGAGGACAGCGAGAGCCAACTTGAACCGTGCCATCAGGATAGCGAAGCGAGACCGCAGTCGAAAATTTCAGGATCGTTTCCACGACGTCAAAAACATCAGGAGTATGTGGCAAGGCATACGGGCGATTACAGACTACAACTCACCCTCCCCCCCCCCGGTGGGTGTAGTTGATGCTGACTTTCTAAATGGTCTAAATAACTTCTTTGGGAGGTTCGAGGCACTAAACGGCACTCCAGCAGTTAAAACTGTCCCCCATCAGGAAGAGGAGGTACTCTGCCTTGACTCCGCCGATGTGTTGAAGACCCTGAGGAGAGTCAACCCCTGTAAGGCCCCTGGCCCCGACAACATTCCTGGGCGTGTGTTCAGGGAATGTGCAAGTCATCTGGCTGGGGTCATCACAGACATTTTTAACACCTCGCTGGGCCAAGCCACAGTGCCGGCGTGCTTTAAGACTGCCTCCATCATTCCGGTGCCGAAGAAACCTCAAATCACCTCATTTAATGATTACCGGCCTGTTGCACTGACTCCGGTTATGATGAAGTGCTTCGAAAGGCTGCTTAAAGGTCACATCGTTTCCAGACTCCCCCTATTATTTGACCCGTTCCAGTTTGCCGACCGGCAAAACCGCTCCACTCAGGACGCCATCTCCTCCGTTCTTCACCTGAGCCTGGCTCACCTGGAGGAGAAGAACACCCATGTGCGGAGGCTGTTCCTGGACTTCAGCTCAGCGTTTAACACCATCATCCCACAGCATCTGGTAGGAAAATTGGAACACCTGGGCTTCAACACCCCCCTTCGCAACTGGCTGCTAGACTTCCTCACCAACAGACCTCAGTCAGTCCGGGTCGGACAGAACACCTCTGATGTCATCACCCTCAGCACAGGCTCCCTTCAGGGCTGCGTCCTGAGCCCCCTGCTGTGCACCCTGATGACACACGACTGCGTCCTCAGGTTCACCACCAATCACATCGTGAAGTCAGCAGACGACACAACGGTGGTGGGGCTCATCAGAGACAACAACGACCTGGACTACAGAGAGGAGGTGGAGCAGCTGGTGGGCTGGTGCAGAGAAAACAGCCTGATCCTGAATGAGGAGAAGATGAAGGAGATCATCGTCGACTTCAGGAAAAAACAGCCTCACCACGCTCCACTGATCATCAACAGCTCAGCTGTGGAGGTGGTCAGCACCACCAAATTCCTGGGGGTCCACATCACAGAAGACCTCACCTGGACTATGAACACTACGGCACTGGTCAAGAGGGCACAGAAGCGCTTGTACTTCCTGCGGAGGATGAGGAGAGCCCACCTGCCCCCACCCATCATGAGGACGTTCTACAGGAGCACCATAGAGAGCATTCTGACAAGCTGTCTCTCTGTGTGGTGTGGAGGCTGCACCGCCTCCGATTGGAAGAACGTGAGGAGAGTGGTGAGGACAGCAGAGAGGATCATAGGGGCTCCTCTTCCCTCCATTCAGGACATTTCATCTCAGCGCTGCATGTCCCGTGCCCGTAACATCATCAATGACCCATCACACCCCCACCATGGACTGTTCTCCCTGCTGCCCTCTGGGAAGAGGTTTGCAGCATCCGCTGCAGGTCCACCAGGTTCTGCAACAGCTTTTTCCCTGCTGTCATCAGACTGTTGAACACTAGAACTGTTGAGCTCTAAACTGAACTCTGCATCACACATTCACAGAACTGTACTTTATGACACTACGGACCTCTATCTTGCACTATCTCGCACTACCAACTTTACTGAACTTGTATAAACCCTTTAAATAGAAGTTTAATACATGGTTTAGCATTCCTCTGCACACTCTTGAATACTGTTTTGCCTACTTGCACTATTGCATAATTATCACTGCTGCACTTTATACTTATTTTTAATATATATATATATATATATATATAGTATATATGTATATATATATTTTTTCATAGGATATGTTACTTCTATTCAACTGCAATATCACTACTTTGTTGTAAGACGTATGCAACGGAATTTCGTTTTGTATGCACCATGTGCAGACAAGATGACAATAAAGTTTGTCTAAGTCTAAGTCATGTCAGGTCAGCTGTCTGGAGAGAGAGAGAAGTCAGGACCTGCGGGCGGAGCACCACCGTGCCACCGCCGCCATGACGGAACTCAAAAGCAAACTCCATGAGGAGAAGCAGAAAGAGTTAGCCATTACCAGGGAGACATTACTGCGGCAGCATGAAATGGAGCTGATGAGAGTGATCAAAATCAAAGATGGAGAGATCCAGCGACTGAATGCCTCGGTCCTCAGCCTGAGGGACGGCTCCATGGACAAGGTGATCCGCTCTATCCGTGTCTGACTATCCGCACGCCACGTCGGGCTTCGATGCGGCCACTACCGTATTGTGTAGCTTGTCCCCAGTAAGCGTCGCGGCGCTCCGTTGCGGTCTCAACGGCCCGGTGTGGCGCAATGTCTGCTCAGGTGAGGAGGGGGGGCGCTTTGCTGGCGGAGGTGGAGGAGACGCGGCGGTGTCGGGAGACCGAGCGGTGTCGCCTCCACCAGGAGCGCGGAAGAAGCCCTGGCAGCGGCCCAGCAGGCCTGGCAGTCCCGAGCGGCCGAGCTCCGATCGGCTCATCACCAGCATCGGGAGGAGCTGAGCCGAACCAAGAGAGACTGCGAGAGGGAGATCCGCCGACTGGTAGGACTGATCAGATGCGCGGTGCGTGGCTATGTTCCCAATTTCGTTGTATACCTGCAGTGCAATGACACCTAAGGCATTCTATTCTATTCTATTTCACAAGAAGAAAATGTCCGGTTGCTCGCTTCGCTTTTGTCACAGCAAAGGTGTTCTAGTCGATTCAAGAAAAAAATTGGCCGGTTGCTCTCTTTGTTTTTGTCACAATTCTGGCAAATGAGTTTGCCCGCCTGCCTGAGCGCTCCCCGTTTGTACATCCAGACGGATGAGATCAAGCTGAAAGACAGAGCGGTTAGTGTTTTGGATGAAGCCCTGGGGCCGGCCACGTCCACCGCCTTCAGCTGCAGACTCAGGCTGCCGAGCAGCAGATCGCTGCCCTGAGGGATTCCCAAAGGGCGGGCCTAAACTACCCTGGAAGTGGGGTCAACGCCGCTACTAGCAATCCTCTTCATTGCGTAAGCCACCTCATCACACACTTGCAGTACGCATGACTTAGTTCGTTGCTGGAGGAAGGTAGCACAAAAACAGTTTTGAACTTTGAACGAGTGCTTGTGTGTGTGTGTTGCGGGGCGTTTTCAGTCTCAGGAGGATCGGGACACGCGACGGTTTCATCTGAAAATCGCTGAGCTCAGCGCAGTCATCAGGAAACTGGAGGATCGAAACGCCCTGCTTTCTGAAGAGCGCAATGAACTGGTAATTTATTGACGGCACGCTTGAAGGTTTGCGCTACATTTGATGCGCGCCATCCAGCGAGGCACCCATTGCGCTTGCTTATTAGTTGAGCGGCGCGGCGAGTCGGTTGCCTGGTAGATGTCTTTTATTGGGAGCCAAAGCCACGATTCCGTTCAAACCGATGCAAAAGGAATGGATACGTTCTGGCCCGCGTGTTGTGCGTCTTTCACATCCCGCACTTCATGCTTGCAGCTAAAGCGACTGAGAGAAACAGAAAGCCAGTTTCTGCCACTCCTGTACAAAAACAAACGCCTGAGCAGGAAGAATGAAGAACTCTCGCTGGTGCTGTGTCGCCTTGAAAACAAAGTGCGCTTTGTCACCCAGGAGAACGAGGAGATGGCAAGCTTGGTAAGTCGACGCGGACAACGGCGGCGTGCCAACAGAGTCCACTGCATTTGTGTTCCACAGAGAAGGCCTAGTTCGCTCAATGACCTGGACCGCGGTTGCGGCCAGCAGGACGGTGAAATGGAGTTCCTTCAAGTTGTGGAGCAGCGGCACATCATCGACGACTTGTCCAAGGTCTTCAGGCAGGCGACTCGGTGCACGTACGGCAGCGCCGCGCTCGCTCGCTGTCGCCAGGAAACCTTTTCCGTCCAAAGCTTGGCCGGCGGCCGCCATCCAAAAAATTGGCCCCTTAAATTCCGACCTTTCAAGCAGGAGCATTGTGCGCACGCGTTTGAACACGCTTTAGACTTGTTTTGCCGTTTTCAGCAGCTCAAAGCTCCCGTTTTGTCAGCGCCTTTGCCACTCGCTGTGCGCTGAAAACGACGGACTTGCCCGGCTGCTCAGCCCGTCAACCATGAGCCGCGAGCGCGACGTCATTGTCCGTAGGCAGCTAGTGGCAAAATGCACCCTGTTAGAGTTGCGCTCGCTCCAACTTATTTTGCAAGAACCACACGGGAGACAAGTAAGTTCTTTTGGACACCTGCAGGTGGAGAGTCCATCCGTTGTACGAATGACGTCTGACTCTCGGCTCCTGCACGAGCATTTTAATTAAGAGAAACAGGGTGGGTGTAAGAGTGGATTGAATAGAGGAAGCCCTTGACCTCTAGTCAAAACATAGCAAGGGGTGTTTTACGACTTTGTGTAGGAAGGGATAAGCGATAGGGATAAATAAGGGATAAATAATATTATTTATTACAGGTCGCAGTCAAAGTCAAAGCAACACAATGATACGATAAAGATAATCTGGAAAACCCTGACACACCCTGTAGTTGTCACTTTTGGAAAAGACGAGCGTCCCTCCAATCATCGCCGGTGACGTGTTTTTCAGGCTCTGGAGACAGGAGCTCATGTCAGAAATGTCATTGTGAGTCGCGTTTGTTTCTGCGCCGGAGCCGTTCGTTCCCTTTGCATCCAAAGAATCTCAAAGGCGGATTATTTGTGTCGACAGGAGAGAGATTTGCTGCTACGATACCGACGTCGAGAATCTCTGAGGAGGAACAAAGCGTGAGGTCCTGCAAGGTGAGTCTGTTTGTTTGCGGCTGCTTGGTGTTGCGCAAGATGAAATGGCCTTTTTCTCGCTATTGTTCCTCTCGTCGATTCATCGTGAGGTGTCGCTTCAGTTTGTTCAGAGAGATGTTTGCTTCCGCGCCCGCAGGTCATCGAAACATTTTACGGCTACGACGAAGACGTGTTGGTGGACTCGGACGGATCGTCCTTGTCTTTTCACACCGACAGAACCCCCGACACGGAACCCGAAGAGGTAGCCCGCCATTTCTGCCAGCGTATTGGCACCAAACATTCCTCTTCAGCCTGGAATCGGACTCGTCTTTGCGTCGCGGGTGCTTTGTCGCCGGTCTGACTGATTCTGGTACTAGTGCTGTGTTGCATTGGTGTGTGCATGAAGAGGCGGAGCTTCGCTACCGCCAGCTGACGCAAGAATATCAAGCGCTGCAACGAGCCTACGCTCTGCTAGCCCAGACCAGCGAAGGGGACTACGACGCCGAGAAGGAGATCAAGGTGGCGCCCCTTCCCGCAACCCCCGGCCGGGTCGCAGCCTCCCCGTTCTCACCCAGCCTCGGGTGTTCTCTGGTCTGAAAGGAGGAGGAGGAGCCTCCCTCCTCCTCCTTTCAGACCAGAGAAAAGCTGATGGTAGAAATGGGTCACTATCAAAGCAGAGTAGCAGATCTGGAGTCAGCGCTGAAGCAACAAGGACAGGTAAGCTCATCAATGAGCACACCTTTTTCTCAGACAAAATAGCTACATTCTTCAGTCACTCATCCGTCTGGCATTACTGGACCAACCCCCCCCCCCCCCCCCCCCCGAACGTGGCTGGGAAAATGCGGAGAAAAGCAAATGTCATTTTCCAGTCAACCAAAGAATTTGTGGATGAAAATGACACAACATTCCAAAGCTGTCCACGCGTTTGTCTCTTCTAGAATGTCAAGTGGGTGGAGGAGAAGCAGCTGCTGCGTCAGAGCAATCAGCAGTTGGCCGAAAAGGTGACGGAAAGAAAGGCGCTGGGCGGAGTCGCTTGGCGTCACACCTGTCGGGAAGCCCCGCAGATGAGGTCTGACTGTCTTTTCAGGTCAGGCGGATGGAGGCGGAAGAAGCGCGTCTGAAAGAGCACATCCAGGATATCCGAGACCAAAACGAACTGCTTGAGTTCCGCATCCTGGAGCTGGAGGTGGGAAGACTCGCACAAGCGTGTTGAGGCCAGAGATGTGACGGACGGACGGACGGACGGACGGATGCATGCCTCTGCCTTTCAGGAGAGGGAGTGGCGCTCCCCCGTCTTGAAGTTTCTGCAAGTCCGTTTCCCAGACGGCCTCAGCCCTTTGCAGATCTACTGCGAGGCCGAGGGCGTGAGCGTACGTAAGGCGTCCCTCGCAACCCTAACCTTAACCCGAGGTCCCAGAACACCTTACATTGCTCCTTGCGCCTTTCCCCCGGACATCGTCATCAGTGATCTGATGAAGAAGCTGGACATCCTGGGCTATAACGCCGTAAGTGTATGTCGAACTCCTTATGTTCGCACTCCACGAGACTCGGCGGCTCAAATGTGACTTTTGGAAGGCTTTGCGCTGAAAGAAGCTTGTTGACGCTGTGCCTTTGGGCTCTTGCAGAATCTCACCAACGAGGAGCAGGTGGTCGTGATTCACGCCAGGACCCTTCTCACCCTAGCCGAGAAGGTAACGCGCACGTCCACGCACGCTCTCGCATTCTGCTTATGTGACAGCAGCCTTTCCTCAGTGGTTAGAATACATCAAAGTGACCAAGTCAGCACTTCAACAGAAGATGTTGGACATTGAAAGTGAGAAGGTAGACAGACACGCGACATCAGCCAAGGGGAACTCCGGCAATGTGCCCCAACAATTCTGACCTGTTTGAGCTGTGCTAGGATATGTTCTGCAAGCAGAAGGGCTACCTGGATGAAGAGTTGGACTTCAGGAAGTGTTCCATGGACCAGGCTCATAAGGTAAGCCGCCCTCAAATCTCCCGCCGGACCACTGATGGACGAGGATTGCGGCCCAGAGGATCCTGGAGCTGGAGGCCATGTTGTACGAGGCGCTACCGCAGCGGGACTGCCCCGCCACGGACGGCGAAAAAGCCAGCCACGCTGGCGTGAATGACGTGCTGACGGCGGATCAGAGAGAAGAGCTTAGGAGCGCCGTGGACCAATGGAAGCGAGCCCTGATGTGCGAGTTGAGGGAGCGCGACGCTTGCATCCTCCAAGAGAGAATGGATCTGCTGCACAGCGCGCAACAGGTAAGGGCCCAAAGCCAGCCCGGCACTTACTTGCACGCTTACTGGCTTTTGAATGCCACTTTCCATTTGTCCGTCCTAGAGGAACAAAGAGCTGAAAGAATTCATCGAAGCTCAGAAGAGACAAATCAAACAATTGGAGGAGAAGTTTCTGTTTCTCTTTCTATTCTTCTCCTTGGCCTTCATTCTGTGGCCCTAACACCAGCTGGTGAGTGAGCTCCAGCGGCACCGCACTCGACACCTCCGATACACTGCCAGCCGGTCTCAGACGTTGGCAGACGCTCCGATGCCAACGTATACCCCCCGCCACGGTGACAGAGGCACCGCGTCACACCGGCGCTCATCCAATCAGAAGGCAGGAAAAGCAAATTCACATGCAGGGCACTTTTGAACCAGAAGAGAGCGCCACAAAAAACGGTTGTTGCCCCAAACGCGCACTAAAAAGGGTCAGAATAACAAGAGTCCCACTGGCCAGCCGGGGCCACCCGTCCAGCTGTTTCTTCAGGGGGGAAAAAAATTGGAGTCACCGGTGAGTACATTTTGCATTTAGCTCTGCTTTTCTGCTTCTGTCTTCAAGTGTGTGGCATCCTGCGATCAAAGATTCAGCCAACCCCAAAGCGGTTGACCTCAACGTCCCACCACCATGCCTACCAGAGCAGGTGACGTGATGCTTTGGACATCCTTCCGTCTCAGATGCCCAAAAGTACTCTTTGCCACATCTGCGGCAATACGGTGTCTTTTCAAAGGTGCAAATAAATCCAGCGTGGGCGGAACACGCACGTCTTCGGTTTTTCCCGCTTTGTTTGTGTGACAGCTGTTGTGAAAATTTTATACAAATAAAGTTGTATAGTACAGGTTTGGCCAAGCCGCAACTCCCGAACCGCATGCGGCTCTTTTATGTTCATATCAACATTTGTGTGTGTGTGTGTGTGGGGGGGGGGGGGGTTGTGCGTGTTGGCTTCACTTGAGTTCAATTTGGTATTTTGGTCAAAAGCGCATGTGGTGAAATTCCACAAAGTAGGATGGGCAAACACATTTCTTTAAACTATGAGTGTCAATTGGGCTCTCGAAATGGCAGGGAAAAGATGCACAGCAAAACGAAAATACGTAGATGAACACAGGACGTTTTAATCAGAGTGGGAAAGTTTCTATTTTTTGTTGAACGTGATGGCAAACCATTCTGCCTGATATGTCAGACCTCAGCGCATTTCAAAGATTCAAATCTTCAGCGCCATGCACTTCAGCTCACTCCATGCTAACATTGATCAGGCGTCGAACCCGCATCATCATGCTTAAGAGGTGGCCATGCTAACCAGTGCGCCATTATGTCAACGCATAATAACTAAGTCTACTGGTCAAAACAGCGGTTACTATATGACGTCGCTACGTCGTGGTCACGTGACGCAGACAAGACGTCAATGGACGTGGGCAGAGTTAACTTGTTTAAAAGGGAGTAGGCAGAAGAAATATTTAATTTATTTAAATCTATTTTGAGTGCACACCATTATGCCAATGCATAACAACTGTAAATCTACTAAACAAAACAGCGGTTGCTATATGACATCTGCCACGTCGTGGTCACGTGACATACGTGACGTCGATGGGCGTAACTTTCGCCGGAATTCAAATCCGCGGGGAGAGTTAACTTGTTTAAAAGAGAGTGGGCAGAAGAATTATTTAATTTATTTAAATCTATTTGGTGTGTGCGCCATTATGTCAATGCATAACAACTGTAAGTCTACTAAACAAAACAGCGGTTGCTATATGACGTCTGCCACGTCGTGGTCACGTGACGCGGACGTGACGTCGACGCCTACTTTACATCCCACCGATCACAGGACCCCTCGGCTGCATAACCGTGCCCCCTTCCCAACCAATCGGATTTGCTATACGCGAAAACGACGCCAATGGAAAGAGCTTCCGCCCAAATTTAAATCCGTGGGCGTGGCTCGCAGCAGGAAGTAGGAAAATGGCGGCGATGTTGACAAAGACACAGCGGATGGTAACATACGACTAACAAGAGAAATATTTTTATTTTCTGCTTGCAACTGGACCGTCCAGAGCGTACACGGTAAGTACAACTCATCGTTTTTAAAAAGAAGTACTTTTGTTGCCCTGAAAAGCGAGTGAGCGTGGCGTTTGTGGGGGACGTCGAATTTCGACGATTCTTTCTGGTCAACGGTTGTAAATGATTGTGTTGATTAAAAAAGAAAACTTGATGTAACTCTACTTTTAACTGCCGTTTCAGATAGATTTGGAATTGCATCACATCCAATTTTGCCTAGAGCGTACACGGTAAGTAACACTCGTTGTGTTTAAGGAGATTTACGTTTGTAATAGCAGAAGTGTAGCCGCGTTGCGTTGTACGTGTGAATGTTGGTCCGGGCGAAATGTTAATGTTTAATTTCATTCCTTTAGGTTCCACGGTGTTTGTTGGCTGCAAGTTTTCCACTGCAAGAAGAGGCTCATATCATTGACCAGGAGCGAGCTACAATGGTGAGTAGCCATAACATTTATGTTAAACACTTCCTATTTCATGTCTAACAGTACTTGATTTAACAAATAACCATAAATAAATACAGTGTGGGCACTGAAGTTAACATATGTGATTATACTGCCTAATCTGTCACCGAGTAGATTGTTGCAAAGTAATATAAGATCCAAAGTTGTAATTCAGAATAGTTTTCAAAAGAAGGCCATTAGAATTATATACAAGTCTGATTACCCTGAACAAGCTATTAATTAAATCACAAATTCTTCAATTCAAAGATTTGGTAGATTATCAGACAAATAATGTCTAACAGTAATTGATTTAACACATCACGATAAGTAGATTGAGTGTGGGCACTCTCAAGTTAACATATGTGATTATACTGCCTAATCTGTTACAGAGTATGTTGTTGCCAAGTAATGTAGAATAGATCCAAAGTAGTAATCCAGAATAGTTTTGAAGAGGCCATTAGAATGATAAACAAATCTGATTACCTTGAACATAATAACAAGCTAAGTGTTTAATATGTCCTATGAAGTCAAAATTGGGCACCATCATGTGGTGAAATTTGGAATTGCATCACATCCAATTTTGCCTGGGAACAAACAGATTACATAAATCTTAGTTTTGAATAAGCCACTCCTTCTCAAACAAGTAAACTCTGCCCATTTTGCGCAGTAGATGTTCTGTTAATATCTAGTATTTATACAAAGTCATAATTTAAATTGCTTTCAACCTTCATTCATCGGTTCAACCAACATTACTCGCTCTTATTACCAACTTGTATTGATTTAACTAAGCGTTTAATACTTCCTATCAGGTCTCAAATCGAGATTTGGCAAAATACAATTTCAGCAAATCCAATTTTGCCAGGGAACAAAAATAGATTAAATAAACTAAATAAGTCCTCTTCCCATTAAATAAATCAGAAAAGTCTGTCTTGTAACCAGTCCTCTTCAAACAAGTAAAGTCTGCCCATTTTGTGCCGTAGATTTTGTGTCTATGCCTAGTATTTAAACAAAATCATAATTTAAACGACTTCTTTCCTTCATTCACTTTGGAAATTTGGAATTGCAGCAAATCGAATTTTGGCAGGGAACAAAAATAGATCAATTAAACTAAATAAGTCTTCTTCCCATTAAATAAATTAAAAAAGTCTGTCTTGTAACCAGTCCTTTTCAAACAAGTAAAGTCTGCCCATTTTGTGCCGTCGATTTTGTGTTAATGCCTAGTATTTATACAAAATCATAATTTAAAGGACTTCATTCCTTCATTCACTTTGGAAATTTGGAATTGCAGCACATCAAATTTTGCCTGGGAAGAAAAGTAGATTAAATAAATTTAATAAGTCTTACTACTTCCCATTAAATAAATTAAATACGTCTTACTTGTTCCCACTCCTTTTCAAAACAGTAGTTTAAAACGAGGGCCCTTCACTCAATCTTTAACCCCAACCCCGCACGTTGTGTTGTATCTGTGAATGTTGGTTGTGGCCAAATGATAGTTTTCTTTCATTCGTTTAGGTTCCAAGAAAACTTGATGTAACTCTACTTTTAACTGCCGTTTCAGATAAGCGGGTATTACGTCGCAGTCATGTGCCGTGGATATGACGTAATTGCCCGAACCTCCGCCAAAATTCAAATCTGTTGGCGCGATGGCCGTGAGCCACTGAGCAGCGACGATTATCAACAGAAATATCTTTATTTTCTGCTTGCAACTGGACCGTCTAGAGCGTACACGGTAAGTAACACTCATTGTGTTTAAGGAGATTTACGTTTGTAATAGCAGAAGTGTAGCCGCGTTGCGTTGTACGTGTGAAAATTGGTCGAGGCGAAATGTTA
Organism: Syngnathus floridae; assembly: GCF_059516105.1. Classification (NCBI taxonomy): domain Eukaryota; kingdom Metazoa; phylum Chordata; class Actinopteri; order Syngnathiformes; family Syngnathidae; genus Syngnathus; species Syngnathus floridae. The sequence goes on from NW_028284058.1 coordinate 231,830, forward strand.
ATGTTTAATTTCATTCCTTTAGGTTCCACGGTGTTTGTTGGCTGCAAGTTTTCCACTGCAAGAAGAGGCTCGTATCATTGACCAGGAGCGAGCTACAATGGTGAGTAGCCATAACATTTATGTTAAACACTTCCTATTTCATGTCTAACAGTACTTGATTTAACAAATAACCATAAATAAATACAGTGTGGGCACTGAAGTTAACATATGTGATTATACTGCCTAATCTGTCACGGAGTAGATTGTTGCAAAGTAATATAAGATCCAAAGTTGTAATTCAGAATAGTTTTCAAAAGAAGGCCATTAGAATTATATACAAGTCTGATTACCCTTAACATAACAACAAGCTATTAATTAAATCACAAATTCTTCAATTCAAAGATTTGGTAGATTATCAGACAAATAATGTCTAACAGTAATTGATTTAACACATCACGATAAGTAGATTGAGTGTGGGCACTCTCAAGTTAACAGATATGATTATACTGCCTAATCTGTTACAGAGTATGTTGTTGCCAAGTAATGTAGAATAGATCCAAAGTAGTAATCCAGAATAGTTTTGAAGAGGCCATTAGAATAATAAACAAATCTGATTACCTTGAACATAATAACAAGCTAAGTGTTTAATATGTCCTATGAAGTCAAAATTGGGCACCATCATGTGGTGAAATTTGGAATTGCATCACATCCAATTTTGCCTGGGAACAAACAGATTAAATAAATCTTAGTTTTGAATAAGCCACTCCTTCTCAAACAAGTAAACTCTGCCCATTTCGCGCAGTAGATGTTCTGTTAATATCTAGTATTTATACAAAGTCATAATTTAAATTGCTTTCAACCTTCATTCATCGGTTCAACCAACATTACTCGCTCTTATTACCAACTTGTATTGATTTAACTAAGCGTTTAATACTTCCTATCAGGTCTCAAGGCAAGATTTGGCAAAATACAATTTCAGCAAATCCAATTTTGCCAGGGAACAAAAATAGATTAAATAAACTAAATAAGTCTTCTTCCCATTAAATAAATCAGAAAAGTTTGTCTTGTAACCAGTCCTCTTCAAACAAGTAAAGTCTGCCCATTTTGTGCCGTAGATTTTGTGTCTATGCCTAGTATTTAAACAAAATCATAATTTAAACGACTTCTTTCCTTCATTCACTTTGGAAATTTGGAATTGCAGCAAATCGAATTTTGGCAGGGAACAAAAATCGATCAATTAAACTAAATAAGTCTTCTTCCCATTAAATAAATTAAAAAAGTCTGTCTTGTAACCAGTCCTTTTCAAACAAGTAAAGTCTGCCCATTTTGTGCCGTCGATTTTGTGTTAATGCCTAGTATTTATACAAAATCATAATTTAAAGGACTTCATTCCTTCATTCACTTTGGAAATTTGGAATTGCAGCACATCAAATTTTGCCTGGGAAGAAAAGTAGATTAAATAAATTTAATAAGTCTTACTACTTCCCATTAAATAAATTAAATACGTCTTACTTGTTCCCACTCCTTTACAAAAAAGTAGTTTAAAACGAGGTCCCTTCACTCAACCTTTAACCCTATTTATTCACCTTCTAGGCTAAGTGTTAAAGGCTAAGTGTTAAAGGCTAAGTGTTAAAGGCTAAGTGTTAGAGGCTAAGTGCCAGAGGCTAGGCGCCAGAGGCGAGTTTTTGTGGGCTGAAGTTTTAGTGGGGTTAGTGTGAATACAATCCAAAAGAATACAACAGAATACAATACAATAGAATATAATACATAGATTAAATTCAATAGCTCTTACTACTTCCCATTAAATAAATTAAATACGTCTTACTTGTTCCCAATCCTTTTCAAAAAAGTAGTTTAAAACGAGGGCCCTTCACTCAACCTTTAACCTCAACCCCGCACGTCACATTGTGTTGTATCTGTGAATGTTGGTTGTGGCCAAATGATAGTTTTCTTTCATTCGTTTAGGTTCCACGGTGTTTGTTGGCTATGTTTTCCACTGTCAGAAGGATGAAAATACAAAGTACAACGCTTGGACGTGGGCGAAGACGTCACCGGTGAGTCCTTCCTTCCTATTTATTTACCTTCTAGATGCTAGAGGCTAAGTGTTAGAGGCTAAGTGTTAGAGGCTAAGTGTTAAACACAATACGAACAACACAACGATACTGCACTGAACAACACGATACCGCACTGAGAAACACGATACCGCACTGAACAACACGATACCGCACTGAACAACACCATGCCGCACTGAACACCATGCCACACTGAACAACACCATCCCGCACTGAACAACACCATGCCGCACTAAACAACACCATGCCGCACTGAACAACACCATGCCTCACTGAACGACACCATGCCGCACTGAAAGACACCATGCCGCACTGAACGACACCATGCCGCACTGAAAGACACCATCCCGCACTGAACACCATGCCGCACTGAACAACACCATCCCGCACTGAACAACACCATGCCGCACTGAACAACATTATGCCGCACTGAACAACATTATGCCGCACTGAACAACACCATGCCGCACTGAACAACACCATGCCGCACTGAACAACACCATGCCGCACTGAACAACATTATAACGCACTGAACAACACCATCCCGCACTGAACAACACCATGCCGCACTAAACAACATTATGCCGCACTGAACAACATTATCCCGAAATGAACAACACCATGCCGCACTGAACAACACCATGCCGCACTGAACAACACCATCCTGCACTGAACAACACCATCCCGCACTGAACAACACCATGCCGCACTGAACAACACCATGCCGCACTGAACAACACCATGCTGCAATGAACAACACCATCCCGCACTGAACAACATTATGCCGCACTGAACAACATTATGCCGCACTGAACAACATTATGCCGCACTGAACAACATTATGCCGCACTGAACAACACCATGCCGCACTGAACAACACCATCCTGCACTGAACAACACCATGCCGCACTGAACAACACCATGCCGCACTGAACAACACGATCCCGCATTGAACAACACCATGCCGCACTGAACAACACCATCCTGCACTGAACAACACCATCCCGCACTGAACAACACCATGCCGCACTGAACAACATTATGGCGCACTGAACAACATTATGCCGCACTGAACAACACCATGCCGCACTGAACAACACCATGCCGCACTGAACAACACCATGCCGCAATGAACAACACCATCCCGCACTGAACAACACCATGCCGCACTGAGCAACACCATGCCGCACTGAACAACACCATCCCGCACTGAACAACACCATGCCGCACTGAACAACACCATTCCGCACTGAACAACACCATGCCGCACTGAACAACATTACGCTGCACTGAACAACACCATGCCGCACTGAACAACACCATGCCGCACTGAACAACACCATCCTGCACTGAACAACACCATGCCGCACTGAACAACACCATGCCGCACTGAACAACATTATGCCGCACTGAAAAACACCATCCTGCACTGAACAACACCATCCTGCACTGAACAACACCATGCCGCATTGAACAACACCATGCCGCACTGAACAACACCATCCTGCACTGAACAACACCATCCTGCACTTAACAACACCACCCCGCACTGAACAACACGATCCTGCATTGAACAACACCATCCCGCACTGAACAACACCATGCCGCACTGAACAACACCATTCCGCACTGAACAACACCATGCCGCACTGAACAACACCATGCCGCACTGAACAACACCATGCCGCACTGAACAACACCATGCCGCACTGAACAACATTATGCCGCACTGAACAACACCATGCCGCACTGAACAACACCATCCCGCACTGAACAACACCATGCCGCATTGAACAACACCATGCCGCACTGAACAACATTATGCCGCACTGAACAACATTATGCCGCACTGAACAACACCATGCCGCACTGAACAACACCATGCCGCACTGAACAACACCATGCCGCACTGAACAACATTATGCCGCACTGAACAACATTATGCCGCACTGAACAACACCATGCCGCACTGAACAACACCATGCCGCACTGAACAACATTATGCCGCACTGAACAACACCATGCTGCACTGAACAACACCATGCCGCACTGAACAACACGATCCCGCATTGAACAACACCATCCTGCACTGAACAACACCATGCCGCACTGAACAACACCATGCCGCACTGAACAACACCATTCCGCACTGAACAACACCATGCCGCACTGAACAACACCATCCTGCACTGAACAACACCATCCCGCACTGAACAACACCATGCCGCATTAAACAACACCATGCCGCACTGAACAACACCATCTTGCACTGAACAACACCATGCCGCACTGAACAACACCATGCCGCACTGAACAACACCATGCCGCACTGAACAACATTATGCCGCACTGAACAACATTATGCCGCACTAAACAACATTATGTCGCACTGAACAACACCATGCCGCACTGAACAACACCATGCTGCACTGAACAACATTATGCCGCACTGAACAACACGATCCCGCATTGAACAACACCATCCCGCAGTGAACAACACCATGCCGCATTGAACAACACCATGCCGCACTGAACAACACCATGCTGCACTGAACAACATTATGCTGCACTGAACAACACGATCCTGCATTGAACAACACCATGCCGCACTGAACAACACCATCCTGCACTGAACAACACCATGCCGCACTGAACAACACCATGCCGCACTGAACAACATTATGCCGCACTGAAAAACACCATGCCGCACTGAACAACACCATCCCGCACTGAACAACACCATGCCGCATTGAACAACACCATGCCGCACTGAACAACACCATGCTGCACTGAACAACATTATGCTGCACTGAACAACACGATCCTGCATTGAACAACACCATGCCGCACTGAACAACACCATCCTGCACTGAACAACACCATCCTGCACTGAACAACACCACCCCGCACTGAACAACATGATCCCGCATTGAACAACACCATCCCGCACTGAACAACACCATGCCGCACTGAACAACACCATTCCGCACTGAACAACACCATGCCGCACTGAACAACACTATGCCGCACTGAACAACACCATGCCGCACTGAACAACACCATGCCGCACTGAACAACATTATGCCGCACTGAACAACACCATGCCGCACTGAACAACACCATCCCGCACTGAACAACACCATGCCGCATTGAACAACACCATGCCGCACTGAACAACACCATCCTGCACTGAACAACACCATCCCGCACTAAACAACACCATGCCGCACTGAACAACATTATGGCGAACTGGACAACATTATGCCGCACTGAACAACACCATGCCGCACTGAACAACACCATGCCGCACTGAACAACACCATGCCGCACTGAACAACACCATGCCGCACTGAACAACATTATGCCGCACTGAACAACACCATGCCGCACTGAACAACACCATGCCGCACTGAACAACACGATCCCGCATCGAACAACACCATCCTGCACTGAACAACACCATGCCGCACTGAACAACACCATGCCGCACTGAACAACACCATTCCGCACTGAACAACACCATGCCGCACTGAACAACACCATCCTGCACTGAACAACACCATCCCGCACTGAACAACACCATGCCGCATTGAACAACACCATGCCGCACTGAACAACACCATCCTGCACTGAACAACACCATGCCGCACTGAACAACACCATGCCGCACTGAACAACACCATGCCGCACTGAACATTATGCCGCACTGAACAACATTATGCCGCACTAAACAACATTATGTCGCACTGAACAACACCATGCCGCACTGAACAACACCATGCTGCACTGAACAACATTATGCCGCACTGAACAACACGATCCCGCATTGAACAACACCATCCCGCAGTGAACAACACCATGCCGCATTGAACAACACCATATCGCACTGAACAACACCATGCTGCACTGAACAACATTATGCTGCACTGAACAACACGATCCTGCATTGAACAACACCATGCCGCACTGAACAACACCATCCTGCACTGAACAACACCTTTCCACACTGAACAACACCATGCCGCACTGAACAACATTATGCCGCACTGAACAACACCATGCCGCACTGAACAACACCATGCCGCACTGAACAACACCATGCCGCACTGAACAACACCATGCCGCAATGAACAACACCATCCCGCACTGAACAACACCATGCCGCATTGAACAACACCATGCCGCACTGAACAACACCATCCCGCACTGAACAACACCACCCCGCACTGAACAACACGATCCCGCATTGAACAACACCATCCCGGACTGAACAACACCATGCCGCACTGAACAACACCATTCCGCACTGAACAACACCATGCCGCACTGAACAACACCATGCCGCACTGAACAACACCATGCCGCACTGAACAACACCATGCCGCACTGAACAACATTATGCCGCACTGAACAACACCATGCCGCACTGAACAACACCATCCCGCACTGAACAACACCATGCCGCATTGAACAACACCATGCCGCACTGAACAACACCATCCTGCACTGAACAACACCATCCCGCACTGAACAACACCATGCCGCACTGAACAACATTATGGCGCACTGAACAACATTATGCCGCACTGAACAACATTATGGCGCACTGAACAACATTATGCCGCACTGAACAACACCATGCCGCACTGAACAACACCATGCCGCACTGAACAACACCATGCCGCACTGAACAACATTATGCCGCACTGAACAACATTATGCCGCACTGAACAACACCATGCCGCACTGAACAACACCATGCCGCACTGAACAACACCATGCCGCACTGAACAACACGACGTCGCACTGAACAACACGACGCCGCACAGAACAACACGACGCCGCACAGAATAACACAATACCGCACAGAACAACACAATACCGCACAAACAGTTTTAGATAATATTACGTCGCAGTCATGTGACGCGGACATGACGTCAATAGGCGGAACTCACGGCAAAATTATAATCCGTGGGCGTGGCTTGCAACAGGAAGTAGGAAAGCGGCAGTTCTGGCAAAGAAGACACAGCGGTTAGTAACACGATGACTAACAAGGCAAATATTTTTGTTTTCAGCTTGCAACTTGACCGTCTAGAGCGTACAAGGTAATTACAACTGTTTTTTTTTAGCCCTGAAAAGCGAGGGAGTGTGGCGTTTGGGAGGAATGTCGAACTCGGCGTCTGCTTCCAGCCACAGACGCCAAATTTCGACGATTATTTCGACTGGTCAACGGTTGTAAATTATTGCGTTGACTAAAAACTTTATTTAACTCTACTCTTAACTTTGCCGTTTCAGATATGCGGGTATTACACCGCGGAAATGACGTCAATAGGCTGAACTCTCGCCAAAATTCAAATCTGTGGGCGCAATGGCCTTGAGCGAGACACCGGATACAAACACGACGATTATCAACAGAAATATCTTTATTTTCCGCTTGCAAGTGGACCGTCTAGAGCGTACACGGTAAGTACAACTCATTGTGTTTAAAAAGATTTACGTTTGTGTAGTTTGCGTTGCGTTGTATCTGTGAATGTTGGTTGAGGCTAAATGTTAATGTTTAATTTCATTCCTTTAGGTTCCACGGTGTTTGTTGGCTGTATGTTTTCCACTGCAAGAAGAGGCTCGTATCATTGACCAGCAGGAGCTACAATGGTGAGTACCCCTTTCGTCTTCCATTTATGTTAAACACTTCCTATTTCATGTCTAACAGTACTCGATTTAACAAATAACCATAAATAAATACAGTGTGGGCAGTCACGTTAACATATGTGATTATCCTGCCTAATATGTTTATCACAAATATGTCACTAATCACTAATATGTTTATTTGTTTATCACAACACCTTTGGACCTTCAGCAATCGATTATTTCCCTTCATCTACATAGAGACAGAACGATGGTGTCTTAAACATCTCATTCATTTCACCAAATAACTTCACGCAGGTGGATAACGGCCGTCTCGGTCACGCTATGTTGCGTGATGCAGTTTTGAAGAACCAAATGCATTTATTCAATGAATAAGTCAAGCTAGTTCTATGTTTATGATGTTGTAAGTTACGGTACCGATTGAAGTTGAGTTCGAAGCCAGTGGAAAACAGCGCTGCGTTTGTGCTCTCCAGGTACAAATGTTGTGATCTCTGACTGACGACCGGGCGAGACTCGAGTAAGAGATGTCCAAACGAGCTCCGGCAGGGCGGGCCAAGGCGGAGCGAACGGACGCCCTTCAGGCCGCCAATGACGAGCTGAGAACCAAACTGATGGACGTCCAGTTAGAACTTCAGCAGGAGAAGAACAAGGTGAAAACCTCAACAGACAGACACTGCCTGCCTCCCTGCCTGCCTCCCTGCCTGCCTCCCTGCCTGCCTCCCTCCCTCCCAGTTTTCCCGATGTAGATTAGACATGCGTGTGCCATGACTGTGTCAGCCTACATCAACAAATGCACCGAGGACGTCAGCACCACTAAGAATATCATCACCCGGGGCAACCAACGACCCTGGATGACTGAGGAGGTACGTCAAACGCTACGAGCGCGGAACTCTGCCTTCAAGTCTGGCGACAAGGAGACACTGAGGACAGCGAGAGCCAACTTGAACCGTGCCATCAGGATAGCGAAGCGAGACCGCAGTCGAAAATTTCAGGATCGTTTCCACGACGTCAAAAACATCAGGAGTATGTGGCAAGGCATACGGGCGATTACAGACTACAACTCACCCTCCCCCCCCCCGGTGGGTGTAGTTGATGCTGACTTTCTAAATGGTCTAAATAACTTCTTTGGGAGGTTCGAGGCACTAAACGGCACTCCAGCAGTTAAAACTGTCCCCCATCAGGAAGAGGAGGTACTCTGCCTTGACTCCGCCGATGTGTTGAAGACCCTGAGGAGAGTCAACCCCTGTAAGGCCCCTGGCCCCGACAACATTCCTGGGCGTGTGTTCAGGGAATGTGCAAGTCATCTGGCTGGGGTCATCACAGACATTTTTAACACCTCGCTGGGCCAAGCCACAGTGCCGGCGTGCTTTAAGACTGCCTCCATCATTCCGGTGCCGAAGAAACCTCAAATCACCTCATTTAATGATTACCGGCCTGTTGCACTGACTCCGGTTATGATGAAGTGCTTCGAAAGGCTGCTTAAAGGTCACATCGTTTCCAGACTCCCCCTATTATTTGACCCGTTCCAGTTTGCCGACCGGCAAAACCGCTCCACTCAGGACGCCATCTCCTCCGTTCTTCACCTGAGCCTGGCTCACCTGGAGGAGAAGAACACCCATGTGCGGAGGCTGTTCCTGGACTTCAGCTCAGCGTTTAACACCATCATCCCACAGCATCTGGTAGGAAAATTGGAACACCTGGGCTTCAACACCCCCCTTCGCAACTGGCTGCTAGACTTCCTCACCAACAGACCTCAGTCAGTCCGGGTCGGACAGAACACCTCTGATGTCATCACCCTCAGCACAGGCTCCCTTCAGGGCTGCGTCCTGAGCCCCCTGCTGTGCACCCTGATGACACACGACTGCGTCCTCAGGTTCACCACCAATCACATCGTGAAGTCAGCAGACGACACAACGGTGGTGGGGCTCATCAGAGACAACAACGACCTGGACTACAGAGAGGAGGTGGAGCAGCTGGTGGGCTGGTGCAGAGAAAACAGCCTGATCCTGAATGAGGAGAAGATGAAGGAGATCATCGTCGACTTCAGGAAAAAACAGCCTCACCACGCTCCACTGATCATCAACAGCTCAGCTGTGGAGGTGGTCAGCACCACCAAATTCCTGGGGGTCCACATCACAGAAGACCTCACCTGGACTATGAACACTACGGCACTGGTCAAGAGGGCACAGAAGCGCTTGTACTTCCTGCGGAGGATGAGGAGAGCCCACCTGCCCCCACCCATCATGAGGACGTTCTACAGGAGCACCATAGAGAGCATTCTGACAAGCTGTCTCTCTGTGTGGTGTGGAGGCTGCACCGCCTCCGATTGGAAGAACGTGAGGAGAGTGGTGAGGACAGCAGAGAGGATCATAGGGGCTCCTCTTCCCTCCATTCAGGACATTTCATCTCAGCGCTGCATGTCCCGTGCCCGTAACATCATCAATGACCCATCACACCCCCACCATGGACTGTTCTCCCTGCTGCCCTCTGGGAAGAGGTTTGCAGCATCCGCTGCAGGTCCACCAGGTTCTGCAACAGCTTTTTCCCTGCTGTCATCAGACTGTTGAACACTAGAACTGTTGAGCTCTAAACTGAACTCTGCATCACACATTCACAGAACTGTACTTTATGACACTACGGACCTCTATCTTGCACTATCTCGCACTACCAACTTTACTGAACTTGTATAAACCCTTTAAATAGAAGTTTAATACATGGTTTAGCATTCCTCTGCACACTCTTGAATACTGTTTTGCCTACTTGCACTATTGCATAATTATCACTGCTGCACTTTATACTTATTTTTAATATATATATATATATATATATATAGTATATATGTATATATATATTTTTTCATAGGATATGTTACTTCTATTCAACTGCAATATCACTACTTTGTTGTAAGACGTATGCAACGGAATTTCGTTTTGTATGCACCATGTGCAGACAAGATGACAATAAAGTTTGTCTAAGTCTAAGTCATGTCAGGTCAGCTGTCTGGAGAGAGAGAGAAGTCAGGACCTGCGGGCGGAGCACCACCGTGCCACCGCCGCCATGACGGAACTCAAAAGCAAACTCCATGAGGAGAAGCAGAAAGAGTTAGCCATTACCAGGGAGACATTACTGCGGCAGCATGAAATGGAGCTGATGAGAGTGATCAAAATCAAAGATGGAGAGATCCAGCGACTGAATGCCTCGGTCCTCAGCCTGAGGGACGGCTCCATGGACAAGGTGATCCGCTCTATCCGTGTCTGACTATCCGCACGCCACGTCGGGCTTCGATGCGGCCACTACCGTATTGTGTAGCTTGTCCCCAGTAAGCGTCGCGGCGCTCCGTTGCGGTCTCAACGGCCCGGTGTGGCGCAATGTCTGCTCAGGTGAGGAGGGGGGGCGCTTTGCTGGCGGAGGTGGAGGAGACGCGGCGGTGTCGGGAGACCGAGCGGTGTCGCCTCCACCAGGAGCGCGGAAGAAGCCCTGGCAGCGGCCCAGCAGGCCTGGCAGTCCCGAGCGGCCGAGCTCCGATCGGCTCATCACCAGCATCGGGAGGAGCTGAGCCGAACCAAGAGAGACTGCGAGAGGGAGATCCGCCGACTGGTAGGACTGATCAGATGCGCGGTGCGTGGCTATGTTCCCAATTTCGTTGTATACCTGCAGTGCAATGACACCTAAGGCATTCTATTCTATTCTATTTCACAAGAAGAAAATGTCCGGTTGCTCGCTTCGCTTTTGTCACAGCAAAGGTGTTCTAGTCGATTCAAGAAAAAAATTGGCCGGTTGCTCTCTTTGTTTTTGTCACAATTCTGGCAAATGAGTTTGCCCGCCTGCCTGAGCGCTCCCCGTTTGTACATCCAGACGGATGAGATCAAGCTGAAAGACAGAGCGGTTAGTGTTTTGGATGAAGCCCTGGGGCCGGCCACGTCCACCGCCTTCAGCTGCAGACTCAGGCTGCCGAGCAGCAGATCGCTGCCCTGAGGGATTCCCAAAGGGCGGGCCTAAACTACCCTGGAAGTGGGGTCAACGCCGCTACTAGCAATCCTCTTCATTGCGTAAGCCACCTCATCACACACTTGCAGTACGCATGACTTAGTTCGTTGCTGGAGGAAGGTAGCACAAAAACAGTTTTGAACTTTGAACGAGTGCTTGTGTGTGTGTGTTGCGGGGCGTTTTCAGTCTCAGGAGGATCGGGACACGCGACGGTTTCATCTGAAAATCGCTGAGCTCAGCGCAGTCATCAGGAAACTGGAGGATCGAAACGCCCTGCTTTCTGAAGAGCGCAATGAACTGGTAATTTATTGACGGCACGCTTGAAGGTTTGCGCTACATTTGATGCGCGCCATCCAGCGAGGCACCCATTGCGCTTGCTTATTAGTTGAGCGGCGCGGCGAGTCGGTTGCCTGGTAGATGTCTTTTATTGGGAGCCAAAGCCACGATTCCGTTCAAACCGATGCAAAAGGAATGGATACGTTCTGGCCCGCGTGTTGTGCGTCTTTCACATCCCGCACTTCATGCTTGCAGCTAAAGCGACTGAGAGAAACAGAAAGCCAGTTTCTGCCACTCCTGTACAAAAACAAACGCCTGAGCAGGAAGAATGAAGAACTCTCGCTGGTGCTGTGTCGCCTTGAAAACAAAGTGCGCTTTGTCACCCAGGAGAACGAGGAGATGGCAAGCTTGGTAAGTCGACGCGGACAACGGCGGCGTGCCAACAGAGTCCACTGCATTTGTGTTCCACAGAGAAGGCCTAGTTCGCTCAATGACCTGGACCGCGGTTGCGGCCAGCAGGACGGTGAAATGGAGTTCCTTCAAGTTGTGGAGCAGCGGCACATCATCGACGACTTGTCCAAGGTCTTCAGGCAGGCGACTCGGTGCACGTACGGCAGCGCCGCGCTCGCTCGCTGTCGCCAGGAAACCTTTTCCGTCCAAAGCTTGGCCGGCGGCCGCCATCCAAAAAATTGGCCCCTTAAATTCCGACCTTTCAAGCAGGAGCATTGTGCGCACGCGTTTGAACACGCTTTAGACTTGTTTTGCCGTTTTCAGCAGCTCAAAGCTCCCGTTTTGTCAGCGCCTTTGCCACTCGCTGTGCGCTGAAAACGACGGACTTGCCCGGCTGCTCAGCCCGTCAACCATGAGCCGCGAGCGCGACGTCATTGTCCGTAGGCAGCTAGTGGCAAAATGCACCCTGTTAGAGTTGCGCTCGCTCCAACTTATTTTGCAAGAACCACACGGGAGACAAGTAAGTTCTTTTGGACACCTGCAGGTGGAGAGTCCATCCGTTGTACGAATGACGTCTGACTCTCGGCTCCTGCACGAGCATTTTAATTAAGAGAAACAGGGTGGGTGTAAGAGTGGATTGAATAGAGGAAGCCCTTGACCTCTAGTCAAAACATAGCAAGGGGTGTTTTACGACTTTGTGTAGGAAGGGATAAGCGATAGGGATAAATAAGGGATAAATAATATTATTTATTACAGGTCGCAGTCAAAGTCAAAGCAACACAATGATACGATAAAGATAATCTGGAAAACCCTGACACACCCTGTAGTTGTCACTTTTGGAAAAGACGAGCGTCCCTCCAATCATCGCCGGTGACGTGTTTTTCAGGCTCTGGAGACAGGAGCTCATGTCAGAAATGTCATTGTGAGTCGCGTTTGTTTCTGCGCCGGAGCCGTTCGTTCCCTTTGCATCCAAAGAATCTCAAAGGCGGATTATTTGTGTCGACAGGAGAGAGATTTGCTGCTACGATACCGACGTCGAGAATCTCTGAGGAGGAACAAAGCGTGAGGTCCTGCAAGGTGAGTCTGTTTGTTTGCGGCTGCTTGGTGTTGCGCAAGATGAAATGGCCTTTTTCTCGCTATTGTTCCTCTCGTCGATTCATCGTGAGGTGTCGCTTCAGTTTGTTCAGAGAGATGTTTGCTTCCGCGCCCGCAGGTCATCGAAACATTTTACGGCTACGACGAAGACGTGTTGGTGGACTCGGACGGATCGTCCTTGTCTTTTCACACCGACAGAACCCCCGACACGGAACCCGAAGAGGTAGCCCGCCATTTCTGCCAGCGTATTGGCACCAAACATTCCTCTTCAGCCTGGAATCGGACTCGTCTTTGCGTCGCGGGTGCTTTGTCGCCGGTCTGACTGATTCTGGTACTAGTGCTGTGTTGCATTGGTGTGTGCATGAAGAGGCGGAGCTTCGCTACCGCCAGCTGACGCAAGAATATCAAGCGCTGCAACGAGCCTACGCTCTGCTAGCCCAGACCAGCGAAGGGGACTACGACGCCGAGAAGGAGATCAAGGTGGCGCCCCTTCCCGCAACCCCCGGCCGGGTCGCAGCCTCCCCGTTCTCACCCAGCCTCGGGTGTTCTCTGGTCTGAAAGGAGGAGGAGGAGCCTCCCTCCTCCTCCTTTCAGACCAGAGAAAAGCTGATGGTAGAAATGGGTCACTATCAAAGCAGAGTAGCAGATCTGGAGTCAGCGCTGAAGCAACAAGGACAGGTAAGCTCATCAATGAGCACACCTTTTTCTCAGACAAAATAGCTACATTCTTCAGTCACTCATCCGTCTGGCATTACTGGACCAACCCCCCCCCCCCCCCCCCCCCGAACGTGGCTGGGAAAATGCGGAGAAAAGCAAATGTCATTTTCCAGTCAACCAAAGAATTTGTGGATGAAAATGACACAACATTCCAAAGCTGTCCACGCGTTTGTCTCTTCTAGAATGTCAAGTGGGTGGAGGAGAAGCAGCTGCTGCGTCAGAGCAATCAGCAGTTGGCCGAAAAGGTGACGGAAAGAAAGGCGCTGGGCGGAGTCGCTTGGCGTCACACCTGTCGGGAAGCCCCGCAGATGAGGTCTGACTGTCTTTTCAGGTCAGGCGGATGGAGGCGGAAGAAGCGCGTCTGAAAGAGCACATCCAGGATATCCGAGACCAAAACGAACTGCTTGAGTTCCGCATCCTGGAGCTGGAGGTGGGAAGACTCGCACAAGCGTGTTGAGGCCAGAGATGTGACGGACGGACGGACGGACGGACGGATGCATGCCTCTGCCTTTCAGGAGAGGGAGTGGCGCTCCCCCGTCTTGAAGTTTCTGCAAGTCCGTTTCCCAGACGGCCTCAGCCCTTTGCAGATCTACTGCGAGGCCGAGGGCGTGAGCGTACGTAAGGCGTCCCTCGCAACCCTAACCTTAACCCGAGGTCCCAGAACACCTTACATTGCTCCTTGCGCCTTTCCCCCGGACATCGTCATCAGTGATCTGATGAAGAAGCTGGACATCCTGGGCTATAACGCCGTAAGTGTATGTCGAACTCCTTATGTTCGCACTCCACGAGACTCGGCGGCTCAAATGTGACTTTTGGAAGGCTTTGCGCTGAAAGAAGCTTGTTGACGCTGTGCCTTTGGGCTCTTGCAGAATCTCACCAACGAGGAGCAGGTGGTCGTGATTCACGCCAGGACCCTTCTCACCCTAGCCGAGAAGGTAACGCGCACGTCCACGCACGCTCTCGCATTCTGCTTATGTGACAGCAGCCTTTCCTCAGTGGTTAGAATACATCAAAGTGACCAAGTCAGCACTTCAACAGAAGATGTTGGACATTGAAAGTGAGAAGGTAGACAGACACGCGACATCAGCCAAGGGGAACTCCGGCAATGTGCCCCAACAATTCTGACCTGTTTGAGCTGTGCTAGGATATGTTCTGCAAGCAGAAGGGCTACCTGGATGAAGAGTTGGACTTCAGGAAGTGTTCCATGGACCAGGCTCATAAGGTAAGCCGCCCTCAAATCTCCCGCCGGACCACTGATGGACGAGGATTGCGGCCCAGAGGATCCTGGAGCTGGAGGCCATGTTGTACGAGGCGCTACCGCAGCGGGACTGCCCCGCCACGGACGGCGAAAAAGCCAGCCACGCTGGCGTGAATGACGTGCTGACGGCGGATCAGAGAGAAGAGCTTAGGAGCGCCGTGGACCAATGGAAGCGAGCCCTGATGTGCGAGTTGAGGGAGCGCGACGCTTGCATCCTCCAAGAGAGAATGGATCTGCTGCACAGCGCGCAACAGGTAAGGGCCCAAAGCCAGCCCGGCACTTACTTGCACGCTTACTGGCTTTTGAATGCCACTTTCCATTTGTCCGTCCTAGAGGAACAAAGAGCTGAAAGAATTCATCGAAGCTCAGAAGAGACAAATCAAACAATTGGAGGAGAAGTTTCTGTTTCTCTTTCTATTCTTCTCCTTGGCCTTCATTCTGTGGCCCTAACACCAGCTGGTGAGTGAGCTCCAGCGGCACCGCACTCGACACCTCCGATACACTGCCAGCCGGTCTCAGACGTTGGCAGACGCTCCGATGCCAACGTATACCCCCCGCCACGGTGACAGAGGCACCGCGTCACACCGGCGCTCATCCAATCAGAAGGCAGGAAAAGCAAATTCACATGCAGGGCACTTTTGAACCAGAAGAGAGCGCCACAAAAAACGGTTGTTGCCCCAAACGCGCACTAAAAAGGGTCAGAATAACAAGAGTCCCACTGGCCAGCCGGGGCCACCCGTCCAGCTGTTTCTTCAGGGGGGAAAAAAATTGGAGTCACCGGTGAGTACATTTTGCATTTAGCTCTGCTTTTCTGCTTCTGTCTTCAAGTGTGTGGCATCCTGCGATCAAAGATTCAGCCAACCCCAAAGCGGTTGACCTCAACGTCCCACCACCATGCCTACCAGAGCAGGTGACGTGATGCTTTGGACATCCTTCCGTCTCAGATGCCCAAAAGTACTCTTTGCCACATCTGCGGCAATACGGTGTCTTTTCAAAGGTGCAAATAAATCCAGCGTGGGCGGAACACGCACGTCTTCGGTTTTTCCCGCTTTGTTTGTGTGACAGCTGTTGTGAAAATTTTATACAAATAAAGTTGTATAGTACAGGTTTGGCCAAGCCGCAACTCCCGAACCGCATGCGGCTCTTTTATGTTCATATCAACATTTGTGTGTGTGTGTGTGTGGGGGGGGGGGGGGTTGTGCGTGTTGGCTTCACTTGAGTTCAATTTGGTATTTTGGTCAAAAGCGCATGTGGTGAAATTCCACAAAGTAGGATGGGCAAACACATTTCTTTAAACTATGAGTGTCAATTGGGCTCTCGAAATGGCAGGGAAAAGATGCACAGCAAAACGAAAATACGTAGATGAACACAGGACGTTTTAATCAGAGTGGGAAAGTTTCTATTTTTTGTTGAACGTGATGGCAAACCATTCTGCCTGATATGTCAGACCTCAGCGCATTTCAAAGATTCAAATCTTCAGCGCCATGCACTTCAGCTCACTCCATGCTAACATTGATCAGGCGTCGAACCCGCATCATCATGCTTAAGAGGTGGCCATGCTAACCAGTGCGCCATTATGTCAACGCATAATAACTAAGTCTACTGGTCAAAACAGCGGTTACTATATGACGTCGCTACGTCGTGGTCACGTGACGCAGACAAGACGTCAATGGACGTGGGCAGAGTTAACTTGTTTAAAAGGGAGTAGGCAGAAGAAATATTTAATTTATTTAAATCTATTTTGAGTGCACACCATTATGCCAATGCATAACAACTGTAAATCTACTAAACAAAACAGCGGTTGCTATATGACATCTGCCACGTCGTGGTCACGTGACATACGTGACGTCGATGGGCGTAACTTTCGCCGGAATTCAAATCCGCGGGGAGAGTTAACTTGTTTAAAAGAGAGTGGGCAGAAGAATTATTTAATTTATTTAAATCTATTTGGTGTGTGCGCCATTATGTCAATGCATAACAACTGTAAGTCTACTAAACAAAACAGCGGTTGCTATATGACGTCTGCCACGTCGTGGTCACGTGACGCGGACGTGACGTCGACGCCTACTTTACATCCCACCGATCACAGGACCCCTCGGCTGCATAACCGTGCCCCCTTCCCAACCAATCGGATTTGCTATACGCGAAAACGACGCCAATGGAAAGAGCTTCCGCCCAAATTTAAATCCGTGGGCGTGGCTCGCAGCAGGAAGTAGGAAAATGGCGGCGATGTTGACAAAGACACAGCGGATGGTAACATACGACTAACAAGAGAAATATTTTTATTTTCTGCTTGCAACTGGACCGTCCAGAGCGTACACGGTAAGTACAACTCATCGTTTTTAAAAAGAAGTACTTTTGTTGCCCTGAAAAGCGAGTGAGCGTGGCGTTTGTGGGGGACGTCGAATTTCGACGATTCTTTCTGGTCAACGGTTGTAAATGATTGTGTTGATTAAAAAAGAAAACTTGATGTAACTCTACTTTTAACTGCCGTTTCAGATAGATTTGGAATTGCATCACATCCAATTTTGCCTAGAGCGTACACGGTAAGTAACACTCGTTGTGTTTAAGGAGATTTACGTTTGTAATAGCAGAAGTGTAGCCGCGTTGCGTTGTACGTGTGAATGTTGGTCCGGGCGAAATGTTAATGTTTAATTTCATTCCTTTAGGTTCCACGGTGTTTGTTGGCTGCAAGTTTTCCACTGCAAGAAGAGGCTCATATCATTGACCAGGAGCGAGCTACAATGGTGAGTAGCCATAACATTTATGTTAAACACTTCCTATTTCATGTCTAACAGTACTTGATTTAACAAATAACCATAAATAAATACAGTGTGGGCACTGAAGTTAACATATGTGATTATACTGCCTAATCTGTCACCGAGTAGATTGTTGCAAAGTAATATAAGATCCAAAGTTGTAATTCAGAATAGTTTTCAAAAGAAGGCCATTAGAATTATATACAAGTCTGATTACCCTGAACAAGCTATTAATTAAATCACAAATTCTTCAATTCAAAGATTTGGTAGATTATCAGACAAATAATGTCTAACAGTAATTGATTTAACACATCACGATAAGTAGATTGAGTGTGGGCACTCTCAAGTTAACATATGTGATTATACTGCCTAATCTGTTACAGAGTATGTTGTTGCCAAGTAATGTAGAATAGATCCAAAGTAGTAATCCAGAATAGTTTTGAAGAGGCCATTAGAATGATAAACAAATCTGATTACCTTGAACATAATAACAAGCTAAGTGTTTAATATGTCCTATGAAGTCAAAATTGGGCACCATCATGTGGTGAAATTTGGAATTGCATCACATCCAATTTTGCCTGGGAACAAACAGATTACATAAATCTTAGTTTTGAATAAGCCACTCCTTCTCAAACAAGTAAACTCTGCCCATTTTGCGCAGTAGATGTTCTGTTAATATCTAGTATTTATACAAAGTCATAATTTAAATTGCTTTCAACCTTCATTCATCGGTTCAACCAACATTACTCGCTCTTATTACCAACTTGTATTGATTTAACTAAGCGTTTAATACTTCCTATCAGGTCTCAAATCGAGATTTGGCAAAATACAATTTCAGCAAATCCAATTTTGCCAGGGAACAAAAATAGATTAAATAAACTAAATAAGTCCTCTTCCCATTAAATAAATCAGAAAAGTCTGTCTTGTAACCAGTCCTCTTCAAACAAGTAAAGTCTGCCCATTTTGTGCCGTAGATTTTGTGTCTATGCCTAGTATTTAAACAAAATCATAATTTAAACGACTTCTTTCCTTCATTCACTTTGGAAATTTGGAATTGCAGCAAATCGAATTTTGGCAGGGAACAAAAATAGATCAATTAAACTAAATAAGTCTTCTTCCCATTAAATAAATTAAAAAAGTCTGTCTTGTAACCAGTCCTTTTCAAACAAGTAAAGTCTGCCCATTTTGTGCCGTCGATTTTGTGTTAATGCCTAGTATTTATACAAAATCATAATTTAAAGGACTTCATTCCTTCATTCACTTTGGAAATTTGGAATTGCAGCACATCAAATTTTGCCTGGGAAGAAAAGTAGATTAAATAAATTTAATAAGTCTTACTACTTCCCATTAAATAAATTAAATACGTCTTACTTGTTCCCACTCCTTTTCAAAACAGTAGTTTAAAACGAGGGCCCTTCACTCAATCTTTAACCTCAACCCCGCACGTTGTGTTGTATCTGTGAATGTTGGTTGTGGCCAAATGATAGTTTTCTTTCATTCGTTTAGGTTCCAAGAAAACTTGATGTAACTCTACTTTTAACTGCCGTTTCAGATAAGCGGGTATTACGTCGCAGTCAAATGCCGCGGATATGACGTAATTGCCCGAACCTCCGCCAAAATTCAAATCTGTTGGCGCGATGGCCGTGAGCCACTGAGCAGCGACGATTATCAACAGAAATATCTTTATTTTCTGCTTGCAACTGGACCGTCTAGAGCGTACACGGTAAGTAACACTCATTGTGTTTAAGGAGATTTACATTTGTAATAGCAGAAGTGTAGCCGCGTTGCGTTGTACGTGTGAAAATTGGTCGAGGCGAAATGTTAATGTTTAATTTCATTCCTTTAGGTTCCACGGTGTTTGTTGGCTGCAAGTTTTCCACTGCAAGAAGAGGCTCGTATCATTGACCAGGAGCGAGCTACAATGGTGAGTAGCCATAACATTTATGTTAAACACTTCCTATTTCATGTCTAACAGTACTTGATTTAACAAATAATCATAAATAAATACAGTGTGGGCACTGAAGTTAACATATGTGATTATACTGCCTAATCTGTCACGGAGTAGATTGTTGCAAAGTAATATAAGATCCAAAGTTGTAATTCAGAATAGTTTTCAAAAGAAGGCCATTAGAATTATATACAAGTCTGATTACCCTGAACAAGCTATTAATTAAATCACAAATTCTTCAATTCAAAGATTTGGTAGATTATCAGACAAATAATGTCTAACAGTAATTGATTTAACACATCACGATAAGTAGATTGAGTGTGGGCACTCTCAAGTTAACATATGTGATTATACTGCCTAATCTGTTACAGAGTATGTTGTTGCCAAGTAATGTAGAATAGATCCAAAGTAGTAATCCAGAATAGTTTTGAAGAGGCCATTAGAATGATAAACAAATCTGATTACCTTGAACATAATAACAAGCTAAGTGTTTAATATGTCCTATGAAGTCAAAATTGGGCACCATCATGTGGTGAAATTTGGAATTGCATCACATCCAATTTTGCCTGGGAACAAACAGATTACATAAATCTTAGTTTTGAATAAGCCACTCCTTCTCAAACAAGTAAACTCTGCCCATTTTGCGCAGTAGATGTTCTGTTAATATCTAGTATTTATACAAAGTCATAATTTAAATTGCTTTCAACCTTCATTCATCGGTTCAACCAACATTACTCGCTCTTATTACCAACTTGTATTGATTTAACTAAGCGTTTAATACTTCCTATCAGGTCTCAAATCGAGATTTGGCAAAATACAATTTCAGCAAATCCAATTTTGCCAGGGAACAAAAATAGATTAAATAAACTAAATAAGTCCTCTTCCCATTAAATAAATCAGAAAAGTCTGTCTTGTAACCAGTCCTCTTCAAACAAGTAAAGTCTGCCCATTTTGTGCCGTAGATTTTGTGTCTATGCCTAGTATTTAAACAAAATCATAATTTAAACGACTTCTTTCCTTCATTCACTTTGGAAATTTGGAATTGCAGCAAATCGAATTTTGGCAGGGAACAAAAATAGATCAATTAAACTAAATAAGTCTTCTTCCCATTAAATAAATTAAAAAAGTCTGTCTTGTAACCAGTCCTTTTCAAACAAGTAAAGTCTGCCCATTTTGTGCCGTCGATTTTGTGTTAATGCCTAGTATTTATACAAAATCATAATTTAAAGGACTTCATTCCTTCATTCACTTTGGAAATTTGGAATTGCAGCACATCAAATTTTGCCTGGGAAGAAAAGTAGATTAAATAAATTTAATAAGTCTTACTACTTCCCATTAAATAAATTAAATACGTCTTACTTGTTCCCACTCCTTTTCAAAACAGTAGTTTAAAACGAGGGCCCTTCACTCAATCTTTAACCCCAACCCCGCACGTTGTGTTGTATCTGTGAATGTTGGTTGTGGCCAAATGATAGTTTTCTTTCATTCGTTTAGGTTCCAAGAAAACTTGATGTAACTCTACTTTTAACTGCCGTTTCAGATAAGCGGGTATTACGTCGCAGTCATGTGCCGTGGATATGACGTAATTGCCCGAACCTCCGCCAAAATTCAAATCTGTTGGCGCGATGGCCGTGAGCCACTGAGCAGCGACGATTATCAACAGAAATATCTTTATTTTCTGCTTGCAACTGGACCGTCTAGAGCGTACACGGTAAGTAACACTCATTGTGTTTAAGGAGATTTACGTTTGTAATAGCAGAAGTGTAGCCGCGTTGCGTTGTACGTGTGAAAATTGGTCGAGGCGAAATGTTAATGTTTAATTTCATTCCTTTAGGTTCCACGGTGTTTGTTGGCTGCAAGTTTTCCACTGCAAGAAGAGGCTCGTATCATTGACCAGGAGCGAGCTACAATGGTGAGTAGCCATAACATTTATGTTAAACACTTCCTATTTCATGTCTAACAGTACTTGATTTAACAAATAACCATAAATAAATACAGTGTGGGCACTGAAGTTAACATATGTGATTATACTGCCTAATCTGTCACGGAGTAGATTGTTGCAAAGTAATATAAGATCCAAAGTTGTAATTCAGAATAGTTTTCAAAAGAAGGCCATTAGAATTATATACAAGTCTGATTACCCTTAACATAACAACAAGCTATTAATTAAATCACAAATTCTTCAATTCAAAGATTTGGTAGATTATCAGACAAATAATGTCTAACAGTAATTGATTTAACACATCACGATAAGTAGATTGAGTGTGGGCACTCTCAAGTTAACAGATATGATTATACTGCCTAATCTGTTACAGAGTATGTTGTTGCCAAGTAATGTAGAATAGATCCAAAGTAGTAATCCAGAATAGTTTTGAAGAGGCCATTAGAATAATAAACAAATCTGATTACCTTGAACATAATAACAAGCTAAGTGTTTAATATGTCCTATGAAGTCAAAATTGGGCACCATCATGTGGTGAAATTTGGAATTGCATCACATCCAATTTTGCCTGGGAACAAACAGATTAAATAAATCTTAGTTTTGAATAAGCCACTCCTTCTCAAACAAGTAAACTCTGCCCATTTCGCGCAGTAGATGTTCTGTTAATATCTAGTATTTATACAAAGTCATAATTTAAATTGCTTTCAACCTTCATTCATCGGTTCAACCAACATTACTCGCTCTTATTACCAACTTGTATTGATTTAACTAAGCGTTTAATACTTCCTATCAGGTCTCAAGGCAAGATTTGGCAAAATACAATTTCAGCAAATCCAATTTTGCCAGGGAACAAAAATAGATTAAATAAACTAAATAAGTCTTCTTCCCATTAAATAAATCAGAAAAGTTTGTCTTGTAACCAGTCCTCTTCAAACAAGTAAAGTCTGCCCATTTTGTGCCGTAGATTTTGTGTCTATGCCTAGTATTTAAACAAAATCATAATTTAAACGACTTCTTTCCTTCATTCACTTTGGAAATTTGGAATTGCAGCAAATCGAATTTTGGCAGGGAACAAAAATCGATCAATTAAACTAAATAAGTCTTCTTCCCATTAAATAAATTAAAAAAGTCTGTCTTGTAACCAGTCCTTTTCAAACAAGTAAAGTCTGCCCATTTTGTGCCGTCGATTTTGTGTTAATGCCTAGTATTTATACAAAATCATAATTTAAAGGACTTCATTCCTTCATTCACTTTGGAAATTTGGAATTGCAGCACATCAAATTTTGCCTGGGAAGAAAAGTAGATTAAATAAATTTAATAAGTCTTACTACTTCCCATTAAATAAATTAAATACGTCTTACTTGTTCCCACTCCTTTACAAAAAAGTAGTTTAAAACGAGGTCCCTTCACTCAACCTTTAACCCTATTTATTCACCTTCTAGGCTAAGTGTTAAAGGCTAAGTGTTAAAGGCTAAGTGTTAAAGGCTAAGTGTTAGAGGCTAAGTGCCAGAGGCTAGGCGCCAGAGGCGAGTTTTTGTGGGCTGAAGTTTTAGTGGGGTTAGTGTGAATACAATCCAAAAGAATACAACAGAATACAATACAATAGAATATAATACATAGATTAAATTCAATAGCTCTTACTACTTCCCATTAAATAAATTAAATACGTCTTACTTGTTCCCAATCCTTTTCAAAAAAGTAGTTTAAAACGAGGGCCCTTCACTCAACCTTTAACCTCAACCCCGCACGTCACATTGTGTTGTATCTGTGAATGTTGGTTGTGGCCAAATGATAGTTTTCTTTCATTCGTTTAGGTTCCACGGTGTTTGTTGGCTATGTTTTCCACTGTCAGAAGGATGAAAATACAAAGTACAACGCTTGGACGTGGGCGAAGACGTCACCGGTGAGTCCTTCCTTCCTATTTATTTACCTTCTAGATGCTAGAGGCTAAGTGTTAGAGGCTAAGTGTTAGAGGCTAAGTGTTAAACACAATACGAACAACACAACGATACTGCACTGAACAACACGATACCGCACTGAGAAACACGATACCGCACTGAACAACACGATACCGCACTGAACAACACCATGCCGCACTGAACACCATGCCACACTGAACAACACCATCCCGCACTGAACAACACCATGCCGCACTAAACAACACCATGCCGCACTGAACAACACCATGCCTCACTGAACGACACCATGCCGCACTGAAAGACACCATGCCGCACTGAACGACACCATGCCGCACTGAAAGACACCATCCCGCACTGAACACCATGCCGCACTGAACAACACCATCCCGCACTGAACAACACCATGCCGCACTGAACAACATTATGCCGCACTGAACAACATTATGCCGCACTGAACAACACCATGCCGCACTGAACAACACCATGCCGCACTGAACAACACCATGCCGCACTGAACAACATTATAACGCACTGAACAACACCATCCCGCACTGAACAACACCATGCCGCACTAAACAACATTATGCCGCACTGAACAACATTATCCCGAAATGAACAACACCATGCCGCACTGAACAACACCATGCCGCACTGAACAACACCATCCTGCACTGAACAACACCATCCCGCACTGAACAACACCATGCCGCACTGAACAACACCATGCCGCACTGAACAACACCATGCTGCAATGAACAACACCATCCCGCACTGAACAACATTATGCCGCACTGAACAACATTATGCCGCACTGAACAACATTATGCCGCACTGAACAACATTATGCCGCACTGAACAACACCATGCCGCACTGAACAACACCATCCTGCACTGAACAACACCATGCCGCACTGAACAACACCATGCCGCACTGAACAACACGATCCCGCATTGAACAACACCATGCCGCACTGAACAACACCATCCTGCACTGAACAACACCATCCCGCACTGAACAACACCATGCCGCACTGAACAACATTATGGCGCACTGAACAACATTATGCCGCACTGAACAACACCATGCCGCACTGAACAACACCATGCCGCACTGAACAACACCATGCCGCAATGAACAACACCATCCCGCACTGAACAACACCATGCCGCACTGAGCAACACCATGCCGCACTGAACAACACCATCCCGCACTGAACAACACCATGCCGCACTGAACAACACCATTCCGCACTGAACAACACCATGCCGCACTGAACAACATTACGCTGCACTGAACAACACCATGCCGCACTGAACAACACCATGCCGCACTGAACAACACCATCCTGCACTGAACAACACCATGCCGCACTGAACAACACCATGCCGCACTGAACAACATTATGCCGCACTGAAAAACACCATCCTGCACTGAACAACACCATCCTGCACTGAACAACACCATGCCGCATTGAACAACACCATGCCGCACTGAACAACACCATCCTGCACTGAACAACACCATCCTGCACTTAACAACACCACCCCGCACTGAACAACACGATCCCGCATTGAACAACACCATCCCGCACTGAACAACACCATGCCGCACTGAACAACACCATTCCGCACTGAACAACACCATGCCGCACTGAACAACACCATGCCGCACTGAACAACACCATGCCGCACTGAACAACACCATGCCGCACTGAACAACATTATGCCGCACTGAACAACACCATGCCGCACTGAACAACACCATCCCGCACTGAACAACACCATGCCGCATTGAACAACACCATGCCGCACTGAACAACATTATGCCGCACTGAACAACATTATGCCGCACTGAACAACACCATGCCGCACTGAACAACACCATGCCGCACTGAACAACACCATGCCGCACTGAACAACATTATGCCGCACTGAACAACATTATGCCGCACTGAACAACACCATGCCGCACTGAACAACACCATGCCGCACTGAACAACATTATGCCGCACTGAACAACACCATGCTGCACTGAACAACACCATGCCGCACTGAACAACACGATCCCGCATTGAACAACACCATCCTGCACTGAACAACACCATGCCGCACTGAACAACACCATGCCGCACTGAACAACACCATTCCGCACTGAACAACACCATGCCGCACTGAACAACACCATCCTGCACTGAACAACACCATCCCGCACTGAACAACACCATGCCGCATTAAACAACACCATGCCGCACTGAACAACACCATCTTGCACTGAACAACACCATGCCGCACTGAACAACACCATGCCGCACTGAACAACACCATGCCGCACTGAACAACATTATGCCGCACTGAACAACATTATGCCGCACTAAACAACATTATGTCGCACTGAACAACACCATGCCGCACTGAACAACACCATGCTGCACTGAACAACATTATGCCGCACTGAACAACACGATCCCGCATTGAACAACACCATCCCGCAGTGAACAACACCATGCCGCATTGAACAACACCATGCCGCACTGAACAACACCATGCTGCACTGAACAACATTATGCTGCACTGAACAACACGATCCTGCATTGAACAACACCATGCCGCACTGAACAACACCATCCTGCACTGAACAACACCATGCCGCACTGAACAACACCATGCCGCACTGAACAACATTATGCCGCACTGAAAAACACCATGCCGCACTGAACAACACCATCCCGCACTGAACAACACCATGCCGCATTGAACAACACCATGCCGCACTGAACAACACCATGCTGCACTGAACAACATTATGCTGCACTGAACAACACGATCCTGCATTGAACAACACCATGCCGCACTGAACAACACCATCCTGCACTGAACAACACCATCCTGCACTGAACAACACCACCCCGCACTGAACAACATGATCCCGCATTGAACAACACCATCCCGCACTGAACAACACCATGCCGCACTGAACAACACCATTCCGCACTGAACAACACCATGCCGCACTGAACAACACTATGCCGCACTGAACAACACCATGCCGCACTGAACAACACCATGCCGCACTGAACAACATTATGCCGCACTGAACAACACCATGCCGCACTGAACAACACCATCCCGCACTGAACAACACCATGCCGCATTGAACAACACCATGCCGCACTGAACAACACCATCCTGCACTGAACAACACCATCCCGCACTAAACAACACCATGCCGCACTGAACAACATTATGGCGAACTGGACAACATTATGCCGCACTGAACAACACCATGCCGCACTGAACAACACCATGCCGCACTGAACAACACCATGCCGCACTGAACAACACCATGCCGCACTGAACAACATTATGCCGCACTGAACAACACCATGCCGCACTGAACAACACCATGCCGCACTGAACAACACGATCCCGCATCGAACAACACCATCCTGCACTGAACAACACCATGCCGCACTGAACAACACCATGCCGCACTGAACAACACCATTCCGCACTGAACAACACCATGCCGCACTGAACAACACCATCCTGCACTGAACAACACCATCCCGCACTGAACAACACCATGCCGCATTGAACAACACCATGCCGCACTGAACAACACCATCCTGCACTGAACAACACCATGCCGCACTGAACAACACCATGCCGCACTGAACAACACCATGCCGCACTGAACATTATGCCGCACTGAACAACATTATGCCGCACTAAACAACATTATGTCGCACTGAACAACACCATGCCGCACTGAACAACACCATGCTGCACTGAACAACATTATGCCGCACTGAACAACACGATCCCGCATTGAACAACACCATCCCGCAGTGAACAACACCATGCCGCATTGAACAACACCATATCGCACTGAACAACACCATGCTGCACTGAACAACATTATGCTGCACTGAACAACACGATCCTGCATTGAACAACACCATGCCGCACTGAACAACACCATCCTGCACTGAACAACACCTTTCCACACTGAACAACACCATGCCGCACTGAACAACATTATGCCGCACTGAACAACACCATGCCGCACTGAACAACACCATGCCGCACTGAACAACACCATGCCGCACTGAACAACACCATGCCGCAATGAACAACACCATCCCGCACTGAACAACACCATGCCGCATTGAACAACACCATGCCGCACTGAACAACACCATCCCGCACTGAACAACACCACCCCGCACTGAACAACACGATCCCGCATTGAACAACACCATCCCGGACTGAACAACACCATGCCGCACTGAACAACACCATTCCGCACTGAACAACACCATGCCGCACTGAACAACACCATGCCGCACTGAACAACACCATGCCGCACTGAACAACACCATGCCGCACTGAACAACATTATGCCGCACTGAACAACACCATGCCGCACTGAACAACACCATGCCGCATTGAACAACACCATGCCGCATTGAACAACACCATGCCGCACTGAACAACACCATCCTGCACTGAACAACACCATCCCGCACTGAACAACACCATGCCGCACTGAACAACATTATGGCGCACTGAACAACATTATGCCGCACTGAACAACATTATGGCGCACTGAACAACATTATGCCGCACTGAACAACACCATGCCGCACTGAACAACACCATGCCGCACTGAACAACACCATGCCGCACTGAACAACATTATGCCGCACTGAACAACATTATGCCGCACTGAACAACACCATGCCGCACTGAACAACACCATGCCGCACTGAACAACACCATGCCGCACTGAACAACACGACGTCGCACTGAACAACACGACGCCGCACAGAACAACACGACGCCGCACAGAATAACACAATACCGCACAGAACAACACAATACCGCACAAACAGTTTTAGATAATATTACGTCGCAGTCATGTGACGCGGACATGACGTCAATAGGCGGAACTCACGGCAAAATTATAATCCGTGGGCGTGGCTTGCAACAGGAAGTAGGAAAGCGGCAGTTCTGGCAAACAAGACACAGCGGTTAGTAACACGATGACTAACAAGGCAAATATTTTTGTTTTCAGCTTGCAACTTGACCGTCTAGAGCGTACAAGGTAATTACAACTGTTTTTTTTTAGCCCTGAAAAGCGAGGGAGTGTGGCGTTTGGGAGGAATGTCGAACTCGGCGTCTGCTTCCAGCCACAGACGCCAAATTTCGACGATTATTTCGACTGGTCAACGGTTGTAAATTATTGCGTTGACTAAAAACTTTATTTAACTCTACTCTTAACTTTGCCGTTTCAGATATGCGGGTATTACACCGCGGAAATGACGTCAATAGGCTGAACTCTCGCCAAAATTCAAATCTGTGGGCGCAATGGCCTTGAGCGAGACACCGGATACAAACACGACGATTATCAACAGAAATATCTTTATTTTCCGCTTGCAAGTGGACCGTCTAGAGCGTACACGGTAAGTACAACTCATTGTGTTTAAAAAGATTTACGTTTGTGTAGTTTGCGTTGCGTTGTATCTGTGAATGTTGGTTGAGGCTAAATGTTAATGTTTAATTTCATTCCTTTAGGTTCCACGGTGTTTGTTGGCTGTATGTTTTCCACTGCAAGAAGAGGCTCGTATCATTGACCAGCAGGAGCTACAATGGTGAGTACCCCTTTCGTCTTCCATTTATGTTAAACACTTCCTATTTCATGTCTAACAGTACTCGATTTAACAAATAACCATAAATAAATACAGTGTGGGCAGTCACGTTAACATATGTGATTATCCTGCCTAATATGTTTATCACAAATATGTCACTAATCACTAATATGTTTATTTGTTTATCACAACACCTTTGGACCTTCAGCAATCGATTATTTCCCTTCATCTACATAGAGACAGAACGATGGTGTCTTAAACATCTCATTCATTTCACCAAATAACTTCACGCAGGTGGATAACGGCCGTCTCGGTCACGCTATGTTGCGTGATGCAGTTTTGAAGAACCAAATGCATTTATTCAATGAATAAGTCAAGCTAGTTCTATGTTTATGATGTTGTAAGTTACGGTACCGATTGAAGTTGAGTTCGAAGCCAGTGGAAAACAGCGCTGCGTTTGTGCTCTCCAGGTACAAATGTTGTGATCTCTGACTGACGACCGGGCGAGACTCGAGTAAGAGATGTCCAAACGAGCTCCGGCAGGGCGGGCCAAGGCGGAGCGAACGGACGCCCTTCAGGCCGCCAATGACGAGCTGAGAACCAAACTGATGGACGTCCAGTTAGAACTTCAGCAGGAGAAGAACAAGGTGAAAACCTCAACAGACAGACACTGCCTGCCTCCCTGCCTGCCTCCCTGCCTGCCTCCCTGCCTGCCTCCCTCCCTCCCAGTTTTCCCGATGTAGATTAGACATGCGTGTGCCATGACTGTGTCAGCCTACATCAACAAATGCACCGAGGACGTCAGCACCACTAAGAATATCATCACCCGGGGCAACCAACGACCCTGGATGACTGAGGAGGTACGTCAAACGCTACGAGCGCGGAACTCTGCCTTCAAGTCTGGCGACAAGGAGACACTGAGGACAGCGAGAGCCAACTTGAACCGTGCCATCAGGATAGCGAAGCGAGACCGCAGTCGAAAATTTCAGGATCGTTTCCACGACGTCAAAAACATCAGGAGTATGTGGCAAGGCATACGGGCGATTACAGACTACAACTCACCCTCCCCCCCCCCGGTGGGTGTAGTTGATGCTGACTTTCTAAATGGTCTAAATAACTTCTTTGGGAGGTTCGAGGCACTAAACGGCACTCCAGCAGTTAAAACTGTCCCCCATCAGGAAGAGGAGGTACTCTGCCTTGACTCCGCCGATGTGTTGAAGACCCTGAGGAGAGTCAACCCCTGTAAGGCCCCTGGCCCCGACAACATTCCTGGGCGTGTGTTCAGGGAATGTGCAAGTCATCTGGCTGGGGTCATCACAGACATTTTTAACACCTCGCTGGGCCAAGCCACAGTGCCGGCGTGCTTTAAGACTGCCTCCATCATTCCGGTGCCGAAGAAACCTCAAATCACCTCATTTAATGATTACCGGCCTGTTGCACTGACTCCGGTTATGATGAAGTGCTTCGAAAGGCTGCTTAAAGGTCACATCGTTTCCAGACTCCCCCTATTATTTGACCCGTTCCAGTTTGCCGACCGGCAAAACCGCTCCACTCAGGACGCCATCTCCTCCGTTCTTCACCTGAGCCTGGCTCACCTGGAGGAGAAGAACACCCATGTGCGGAGGCTGTTCCTGGACTTCAGCTCAGCGTTTAACACCATCATCCCACAGCATCTGGTAGGAAAATTGGAACACCTGGGCTTCAACACCCCCCTTCGCAACTGGCTGCTAGACTTCCTCACCAACAGACCTCAGTCAGTCCGGGTCGGACAGAACACCTCTGATGTCATCACCCTCAGCACAGGCTCCCTTCAGGGCTGCGTCCTGAGCCCCCTGCTGTGCACCCTGATGACACACGACTGCGTCCTCAGGTTCACCACCAATCACATCGTGAAGTCAGCAGACGACACAACGGTGGTGGGGCTCATCAGAGACAACAACGACCTGGACTACAGAGAGGAGGTGGAGCAGCTGGTGGGCTGGTGCAGAGAAAACAGCCTGATCCTGAATGAGGAGAAGATGAAGGAGATCATCGTCGACTTCAGGAAAAAACAGCCTCACCACGCTCCACTGATCATCAACAGCTCAGCTGTGGAGGTGGTCAGCACCACCAAATTCCTGGGGGTCCACATCACAGAAGACCTCACCTGGACTATGAACACTACGGCACTGGTCAAGAGGGCACAGAAGCGCTTGTACTTCCTGCGGAGGATGAGGAGAGCCCACCTGCCCCCACCCATCATGAGGACGTTCTACAGGAGCACCATAGAGAGCATTCTGACAAGCTGTCTCTCTGTGTGGTGTGGAGGCTGCACCGCCTCCGATTGGAAGAACGTGAGGAGAGTGGTGAGGACAGCAGAGAGGATCATAGGGGCTCCTCTTCCCTCCATTCAGGACATTTCATCTCAGCGCTGCATGTCCCGTGCCCGTAACATCATCAATGACCCATCACACCCCCACCATGGACTGTTCTCCCTGCTGCCCTCTGGGAAGAGGTTTGCAGCATCCGCTGCAGGTCCACCAGGTTCTGCAACAGCTTTTTCCCTGCTGTCATCAGACTGTTGAACACTAGAACTGTTGAGCTCTAAACTGAACTCTGCATCACACATTCACAGAACTGTACTTTATGACACTACGGACCTCTATCTTGCACTATCTCGCACTACCAACTTTACTGAACTTGTATAAACCCTTTAAATAGAAGTTTAATACATGGTTTAGCATTCCTCTGCACACTCTTGAATACTGTTTTGCCTACTTGCACTATTGCATAATTATCACTGCTGCACTTTATACTTATTTTTAATATATATATATATATATATATATAGTATATATGTATATATATATTTTTTCATAGGATATGTTACTTCTATTCAACTGCAATATCACTACTTTGTTGTAAGACGTATGCAACGGAATTTCGTTTTGTATGCACCATGTGCAGACAAGATGACAATAAAGTTTGTCTAAGTCTAAGTCATGTCAGGTCAGCTGTCTGGAGAGAGAGAGAAGTCAGGACCTGCGGGCGGAGCACCACCGTGCCACCGCCGCCATGACGGAACTCAAAAGCAAACTCCATGAGGAGAAGCAGAAAGAGTTAGCCATTACCAGGGAGACATTACTGCGGCAGCATGAAATGGAGCTGATGAGAGTGATCAAAATCAAAGATGGAGAGATCCAGCGACTGAATGCCTCGGTCCTCAGCCTGAGGGACGGCTCCATGGACAAGGTGATCCGCTCTATCCGTGTCTGACTATCCGCACGCCACGTCGGGCTTCGATGCGGCCACTACCGTATTGTGTAGCTTGTCCCCAGTAAGCGTCGCGGCGCTCCGTTGCGGTCTCAACGGCCCGGTGTGGCGCAATGTCTGCTCAGGTGAGGAGGGGGGGCGCTTTGCTGGCGGAGGTGGAGGAGACGCGGCGGTGTCGGGAGACCGAGCGGTGTCGCCTCCACCAGGAGCGCGGAAGAAGCCCTGGCAGCGGCCCAGCAGGCCTGGCAGTCCCGAGCGGCCGAGCTCCGATCGGCTCATCACCAGCATCGGGAGGAGCTGAGCCGAACCAAGAGAGACTGCGAGAGGGAGATCCGCCGACTGGTAGGACTGATCAGATGCGCGGTGCGTGGCTATGTTCCCAATTTCGTTGTATACCTGCAGTGCAATGACACCTAAGGCATTCTATTCTATTCTATTTCACAAGAAGAAAATGTCCGGTTGCTCGCTTCGCTTTTGTCACAGCAAAGGTGTTCTAGTCGATTCAAGAAAAAAATTGGCCGGTTGCTCTCTTTGTTTTTGTCACAATTCTGGCAAATGAGTTTGCCCGCCTGCCTGAGCGCTCCCCGTTTGTACATCCAGACGGATGAGATCAAGCTGAAAGACAGAGCGGTTAGTGTTTTGGATGAAGCCCTGGGGCCGGCCACGTCCACCGCCTTCAGCTGCAGACTCAGGCTGCCGAGCAGCAGATCGCTGCCCTGAGGGATTCCCAAAGGGCGGGCCTAAACTACCCTGGAAGTGGGGTCAACGCCGCTACTAGCAATCCTCTTCATTGCGTAAGCCACCTCATCACACACTTGCAGTACGCATGACTTAGTTCGTTGCTGGAGGAAGGTAGCACAAAAACAGTTTTGAACTTTGAACGAGTGCTTGTGTGTGTGTGTTGCGGGGCGTTTTCAGTCTCAGGAGGATCGGGACACGCGACGGTTTCATCTGAAAATCGCTGAGCTCAGCGCAGTCATCAGGAAACTGGAGGATCGAAACGCCCTGCTTTCTGAAGAGCGCAATGAACTGGTAATTTATTGACGGCACGCTTGAAGGTTTGCGCTACATTTGATGCGCGCCATCCAGCGAGGCACTCATTGCGCTTGCTTATTAGTTGAGCGGCGCGGCGAGTCGGTTGCCTGGTAGATGTCTTTTATTGGGAGCCAAAGCCACGATTCCGTTCAAACCGATGCAAAAGGAATGGATACGTTCTGGCCCGCGTGTTGTGCGTCTTTCACATCCCGCACTTCATGCTTGCAGCTAAAGCGACTGAGAGAAACAGAAAGCCAGTTTCTGCCACTCCTGTACAAAAACAAACGCCTGAGCAGGAAGAATGAAGAACTCTCGCTGGTGCTGTGTCGCCTTGAAAACAAAGTGCGCTTTGTCACCCAGGAGAACGAGGAGATGGCAAGCTTGGTAAGTCGACGCGGACAACGGCGGCGTGCCAACAGAGTCCACTGCATTTGTGTTCCACAGAGAAGGCCTAGTTCGCTCAATGACCTGGACCGCGGTTGCGGCCAGCAGGACGGTGAAATGGAGTTCCTTCAAGTTGTGGAGCAGCGGCACATCATCGACGACTTGTCCAAGGTCTTCAGGCAGGCGACTCGGTGCACGTACGGCAGCGCCGCGCTCGCTCGCTGTCGCCAGGAAACCTTTTCCGTCCAAAGCTTGGCCGGCGGCCGCCATCCAAAAAATTGGCCCCTTAAATTCCGACCTTTCAAGCAGGAGCATTGTGCGCACGCGTTTGAACACGCTTTAGACTTGTTTTGCCGTTTTCAGCAGCTCAAAGCTCCCGTTTTGTCAGCGCCTTTGCCACTCGCTGTGCGCTGAAAACGACGGACTTGCCCGGCTGCTCAGCCCGTCAACCATGAGCCGCGAGCGCGACGTCATTGTCCGTAGGCAGCTAGTGGCAAAATGCACCCTGTTAGAGTTGCGCTCGCTCCAACTTATTTTGCAAGAACCACACGGGAGACAAGTAAGTTCTTTTGGACACCTGCAGGTGGAGAGTCCATCCGTTGTACGAATGACGTCTGACTCTCGGCTCCTGCACGAGCATTTTAATTAAGAGAAACAGGGTGGGTGTAAGAGTGGATTGAATAGAGGAAGCCCTTGACCTCTAGTCAAAACATAGCAAGGGGTGTTTTACGACTTTGTGTAGGAAGGGATAAGCGATAGGGATAAATAAGGGATAAATAATATTATTTATTACAGGTCGCAGTCAAAGTCAAAGCAACACAATGATACGATAAAGATAATCTGGAAAACCCTGACACACCCTGTAGTTGTCACTTTTGGAAAAGACGAGCGTCCCTCCAATCATCGCCGGTGACGTGTTTTTCAGGCTCTGGAGACAGGAGCTCATGTCAGAAATGTCATTGTGAGTCGCGTTTGTTTCTGCGCCGGAGCCGTTCGTTCCCTTTGCATCCAAAGAATCTCAAAGGCGGATTATTTGTGTCGACAGGAGAGAGATTTGCTGCTACGATACCGACGTCGAGAATCTCTGAGGAGGAACAAAGCGTGAGGTCCTGCAAGGTGAGTCTGTTTGTTTGCGGCTGCTTGGTGTTGCGCAAGATGAAATGGCCTTTTTCTCGCTATTGTTCCTCTCGTCGATTCATCGTGAGGTGTCGCTTCAGTTTGTTCAGAGAGATGTTTGCTTCCGCGCCCGCAGGTCATCGAAACATTTTACGGCTACGACGAAGACGTGTTGGTGGACTCGGACGGATCGTCCTTGTCTTTTCACACCGACAGAACCCCCGACACGGAACCCGAAGAGGTAGCCCGCCATTTCTGCCAGCGTATTGGCACCAAACATTCCTCTTCAGCCTGGAATCGGACTCGTCTTTGCGTCGCGGGTGCTTTGTCGCCGGTCTGACTGATTCTGGTACTAGTGCTGTGTTGCATTGGTGTGTGCATGAAGAGGCGGAGCTTCGCTACCGCCAGCTGACGCAAGAATATCAAGCGCTGCAACGAGCCTACGCTCTGCTAGCCCAGACCAGCGAAGGGGACTACGACGCCGAGAAGGAGATCAAGGTGGCGCCCCTTCCCGCAACCCCCGGCCGGGTCGCAGCCTCCCCGTTCTCACCCAGCCTCGGGTGTTCTCTGGTCTGAAAGGAGGAGGAGGAGCCTCCCTCCTCCTCCTTTCAGACCAGAGAAAAGCTGATGGTAGAAATGGGTCACTATCAAAGCAGAGTAGCAGATCTGGAGTCAGCGCTGAAGCAACAAGGACAGGTAAGCTCATCAATGAGCACACCTTTTTCTCAGACAAAATAGCTACATTCTTCAGTCACTCATCCGTCTGGCATTACTGGACCAACCCCCCCCCCCCCCCCCGAACGTGGCTGGGAAAATGCGGAGAAAAGCAAATGTCATTTTCCAGTCAACCAAAGAATTTGTGGATGAAAATGACACAACATTCCAAAGCTGTCCACGCGTTTGTCTCTTCTAGAATGTCAAGTGGGTGGAGGAGAAGCAGCTGCTGCGTCAGAGCAATCAGCAGTTGGCCGAAAAGGTGACGGAAAGAAAGGCGCTGGGCGGAGTCGCTTGGCGTCACACCTGTCGGGAAGCCCCGCAGATGAGGTCTGACTGTCTTTTCAGGTCAGGCGGATGGAGGCGGAAGAAGCGCGTCTGAAAGAGCACATCCAGGATATCCGAGACCAAAACGAACTGCTTGAGTTCCGCATCCTGGAGCTGGAGGTGGGAAGACTCGCACAAGCGTGTTGAGGCCAGAGATGTGACGGACGGACGGACGGACGGACGGATGCATGCCTCTGCCTTTCAGGAGAGGGAGTGGCGCTCCCCCGTCTTGAAGTTTCTGCAAGTCCGTTTCCCAGACGGCCTCAGCCCTTTGCAGATCTACTGCGAGGCCGAGGGCGTGAGCGTACGTAAGGCGTCCCTCGCAACCCTAACCTTAACCCGAGGTCCCAGAACACCTTACATTGCTCCTTGCGCCTTTCCCCCGGACATCGTCATCAGTGATCTGA
This sequence comes from Syngnathus floridae, assembly GCF_059516105.1. Taxonomy (NCBI): domain Eukaryota; kingdom Metazoa; phylum Chordata; class Actinopteri; order Syngnathiformes; family Syngnathidae; genus Syngnathus; species Syngnathus floridae. Next base: position 268,764 of record NW_028284058.1, read on the forward strand.
TGAAGAAGCTGGACATCCTGGGCTATAACGCCGTAAGTGTATGTCGAACTCCTTATGTTCGCACTCCACGAGACTCGGCGGCTCAAATGTGACTTTTGGAAGGCTTTGCGCTGAAAGAAGCTTGTTGACGCTGTGCCTTTGGGCTCTTGCAGAATCTCACCAACGAGGAGCAGGTGGTCGTGATTCACGCCAGGACCCTTCTCACCCTAGCCGAGAAGGTAACGCGCACGTCCACGCACGCTCTCGCATTCTGCTTATGTGACAGCAGCCTTTCCTCAGTGGTTAGAATACATCAAAGTGACCAAGTCAGCACTTCAACAGAAGATGTTGGACATTGAAAGTGAGAAGGTAGACAGACACGCGACATCAGCCAAGGGGAACTCCGGCAATGTGCCCCAACAATTCTGACCTGTTTGAGCTGTGCTAGGATATGTTCTGCAAGCAGAAGGGCTACCTGGATGAAGAGTTGGACTTCAGGAAGTGTTCCATGGACCAGGCTCATAAGGTAAGCCGCCCTCAAATCTCCCGCCGGACCACTGATGGACGAGGATTGCGGCCCAGAGGATCCTGGAGCTGGAGGCCATGTTGTACGAGGCGCTACCGCAGCGGGACTGCCCCGCCACGGACGGCGAAAAAGCCAGCCACGCTGGCGTGAATGACGTGCTGACGGCGGATCAGAGAGAAGAGCTTAGGAGCGCCGTGGACCAATGGAAGCGAGCCCTGATGTGCGAGTTGAGGGAGCGCGACGCTTGCATCCTCCAAGAGAGAATGGATCTGCTGCACAGCGCGCAACAGGTAAGGGCCCAAAGCCAGCCCGGCACTTACTTGCACGCTTACTGGCTTTTGAATGCCACTTTCCATTTGTCCGTCCTAGAGGAACAAAGAGCTGAAAGAATTCATCGAAGCTCAGAAGAGACAAATCAAACAATTGGAGGAGAAGTTTCTGTTTCTCTTTCTATTCTTCTCCTTGGCCTTCATTCTGTGGCCCTAACACCAGCTGGTGAGTGAGCTCCAGCGGCACCGCACTCGACACCTCCGATACACTGCCAGCCGGTCTCAGACGTTGGCAGACGCTCCGATGCCAACGTATACCCCCCGCCACGGTGACAGAGGCACCGCGTCACACCGGCGCTCATCCAATCAGAAGGCAGGAAAAGCAAATTCACATGCAGGGCACTTTTGAACCAGAAGAGAGCGCCACAAAAAACGGTTGTTGCCCCAAACGCGCACTAAAAAGGGTCAGAATAACAAGAGTCCCACTGGCCAGCCGGGGCCACCCGTCCAGCTGTTTCTTCAGGGGGGAAAAAAATTGGAGTCACCGGTGAGTACATTTTGCATTTAGCTCTGCTTTTCTGCTTCTGTCTTCAAGTGTGTGGCATCCTGCGATCAAAGATTCAGCCAACCCCAAAGCGGTTGACCTCAACGTCCCACCACCATGCCTACCAGAGCAGGTGACGTGATGCTTTGGACATCCTTCCGTCTCAGATGCCCAAAAGTACTCTTTGCCACATCTGCGGCAATACGGTGTCTTTTCAAAGGTGCAAATAAATCCAGCGTGGGCGGAACACGCACGTCTTCGGTTTTTCCCGCTTTGTTTGTGTGACAGCTGTTGTGAAAATTTTATACAAATAAAGTTGTATAGTACAGGTTTGGCCAAGCCGCAACTCCCGAACCGCATGCGGCTCTTTTATGTTCATATCAACATTTGTGTGTGTGTGTGTGGGGGGGGGGGGGGGGGTTGTGCGTGTTGGCTTCACTTGAGTTCAATTTGGTATTTTGGTCAAAAGCGCATGTGGTGAAATTCCACAAAGTAGGATGGGCAAACACATTTCTTTAAACTATGAGTGTCAATTGGGCTCTCGAAATGGCAGGGAAAAGATGCACAGCAAAACGAAAATACGTAGATGAACACAGGACGTTTTAATCAGAGTGGGAAAGTTTCTATTTTTTGTTGAACGTGATGGCAAACCATTCTGCCTGATATGTCAGACCTCAGCGCATTTCAAAGATTCAAATCTTCAGCGCCATGCACTTCAGCTCACTCCATGCTAACATTGATCAGGCGTCGAACCCGCATCATCATGCTTAAGAGGTGGCCATGCTAACCAGTGCGCCATTATGTCAACGCATAATAACTAAGTCTACTGGTCAAAACAGCGGTTACTATATGACGTCGCTACGTCGTGGTCACGTGACGCAGACAAGACGTCAATGGACGTGGGCAGAGTTAACTTGTTTAAAAGGGAGTAGGCAGAAGAAATATTTAATTTATTTAAATCTATTTTGAGTGCACACCATTATGCCAATGCATAACAACTGTAAATCTACTAAACAAAACAGCGGTTGCTATATGACATCTGCCACGTCGTGGTCACGTGACATACGTGACGTCGATGGGCGTAACTTTCGCCGGAATTCAAATCCGCGGGGAGAGTTAACTTGTTTAAAAGAGAGTGGGCAGAAGAATTATTTAATTTATTTAAATCTATTTGGTGTGTGCGCCATTATGTCAATGCATAACAACTGTAAGTCTACTAAACAAAACAGCGGTTGCTATATGACGTCTGCCACGTCGTGGTCACGTGACGCGGACGTGACGTCGACGCCTACTTTACATCCCACCGATCACAGGACCCCTCGGCTGCATAACCGTGCCCCCTTCCCAACCAATCGGATTTGCTATACGCGAAAACGACGCCAATGGAAAGAGCTTCCGCCCAAATTTAAATCCGTGGGCGTGGCTCGCAGCAGGAAGTAGGAAAATGGCGGCGATGTTGACAAAGACACAGCGGATGGTAACATACGACTAACAAGAGAAATATTTTTATTTTCTGCTTGCAACTGGACCGTCCAGAGCGTACACGGTAAGTACAACTCATCGTTTTTAAAAAGAAGTACTTTTGTTGCCCTGAAAAGCGAGTGAGCGTGGCGTTTGTGGGGGACGTCGAATTTCGACGATTCTTTCTGGTCAACGGTTGTAAATGATTGTGTTGATTAAAAAAGAAAACTTGATGTAACTCTACTTTTAACTGCCGTTTCAGATAGATTTGGAATTGCATCACATCCAATTTTGCCTAGAGCGTACACGGTAAGTAACACTCGTTGTGTTTAAGGAGATTTACGTTTGTAATAGCAGAAGTGTAGCCGCGTTGCGTTGTACGTGTGAATGTTGGTCCGGGCGAAATGTTAATGTTTAATTTCATTCCTTTAGGTTCCACGGTGTTTGTTGGCTGCAAGTTTTCCACTGCAAGAAGAGGCTCATATCATTGACCAGGAGCGAGCTACAATGGTGAGTAGCCATAACATTTATGTTAAACACTTCCTATTTCATGTCTAACAGTACTTGATTTAACAAATAACCATAAATAAATACAGTGTGGGCACTGAAGTTAACATATGTGATTATACTGCCTAATCTGTCACCGAGTAGATTGTTGCAAAGTAATATAAGATCCAAAGTTGTAATTCAGAATAGTTTTCAAAAGAAGGCCATTAGAATTATATACAAGTCTGATTACCCTGAACAAGCTATTAATTAAATCACAAATTCTTCAATTCAAAGATTTGGTAGATTATCAGACAAATAATGTCTAACAGTAATTGATTTAACACATCACGATAAGTAGATTGAGTGTGGGCACTCTCAAGTTAACATATGTGATTATACTGCCTAATCTGTTACAGAGTATGTTGTTGCCAAGTAATGTAGAATAGATCCAAAGTAGTAATCCAGAATAGTTTTGAAGAGGCCATTAGAATGATAAACAAATCTGATTACCTTGAACATAATAACAAGCTAAGTGTTTAATATGTCCTATGAAGTCAAAATTGGGCACCATCATGTGGTGAAATTTGGAATTGCATCACATCCAATTTTGCCTGGGAACAAACAGATTACATAAATCTTAGTTTTGAATAAGCCACTCCTTCTCAAACAAGTAAACTCTGCCCATTTTGCGCAGTAGATGTTCTGTTAATATCTAGTATTTATACAAAGTCATAATTTAAATTGCTTTCAACCTTCATTCATCGGTTCAACCAACATTACTCGCTCTTATTACCAACTTGTATTGATTTAACTAAGCGTTTAATACTTCCTATCAGGTCTCAAATCGAGATTTGGCAAAATACAATTTCAGCAAATCCAATTTTGCCAGGGAACAAAAATAGATTAAATAAACTAAATAAGTCCTCTTCCCATTAAATAAATCAGAAAAGTCTGTCTTGTAACCAGTCCTCTTCAAACAAGTAAAGTCTGCCCATTTTGTGCCGTAGATTTTGTGTCTATGCCTAGTATTTAAACAAAATCATAATTTAAACGACTTCTTTCCTTCATTCACTTTGGAAATTTGGAATTGCAGCAAATCGAATTTTGGCAGGGAACAAAAATAGATCAATTAAACTAAATAAGTCTTCTTCCCATTAAATAAATTAAAAAAGTCTGTCTTGTAACCAGTCCTTTTCAAACAAGTAAAGTCTGCCCATTTTGTGCCGTCGATTTTGTGTTAATGCCTAGTATTTATACAAAATCATAATTTAAAGGACTTCATTCCTTCATTCACTTTGGAAATTTGGAATTGCAGCACATCAAATTTTGCCTGGGAAGAAAAGTAGATTAAATAAATTTAATAAGTCTTACTACTTCCCATTAAATAAATTAAATACGTCTTACTTGTTCCCACTCCTTTTCAAAACAGTAGTTTAAAACGAGGGCCCTTCACTCAATCTTTAACCTCAACCCCGCACGTTGTGTTGTATCTGTGAATGTTGGTTGTGGCCAAATGATAGTTTTCTTTCATTCGTTTAGGTTCCAAGAAAACTTGATGTAACTCTACTTTTAACTGCCGTTTCAGATAAGCGGGTATTACGTCGCAGTCAAATGCCGCGGATATGACGTAATTGCCCGAACCTCCGCCAAAATTCAAATCTGTTGGCGCGATGGCCGTGAGCCACTGAGCAGCGACGATTATCAACAGAAATATCTTTATTTTCTGCTTGCAACTGGACCGTCTAGAGCGTACACGGTAAGTAACACTCATTGTGTTTAAGGAGATTTACATTTGTAATAGCAGAAGTGTAGCCGCGTTGCGTTGTACGTGTGAAAATTGGTCGAGGCGAAATGTTAATGTTTAATTTCATTCCTTTAGGTTCCACGGTGTTTGTTGGCTGCAAGTTTTCCACTGCAAGAAGAGGCTCGTATCATTGACCAGGAGCGAGCTACAATGGTGAGTAGCCATAACATTTATGTTAAACACTTCCTATTTCATGTCTAACAGTACTTGATTTAACAAATAACCATAAATAAATACAGTGTGGGCACTGAAGTTAACATATGTGATTATACTGCCTAATCTGTCACGGAGTAGATTGTTGCAAAGTAATATAAGATCCAAAGTTGTAATTCAGAATAGTTTTCAAAAGAAGGCCATTAGAATTATATACAAGTCTGATTACCCTGAACAAGCTATTAATTAAATCACAAATTCTTCAATTCAAAGATTTGGTAGATTATCAGACAAATAATGTCTAACAGTAATTGATTTAACACATCACGATAAGTAGATTGAGTGTGGGCACTCTCAAGTTAACATATGTGATTATACTGCCTAATCTGTTACAGAGTATGTTGTTGCCAAGTAATGTAGAATAGATCCAAAGTAGTAATCCAGAATAGTTTTGAAGAGGCCATTAGAATGATAAACAAATCTGATTACCTTGAACATAATAACAAGCTAAGTGTTTAATATGTCCTATGAAGTCAAAATTGGGCACCATCATGTGGTGAAATTTGGAATTGCATCACATCCAATTTTGCCTGGGAACAAACAGATTACATAAATCTTAGTTTTGAATAAGCCACTCCTTCTCAAACAAGTAAACTCTGCCCATTTTGCGCAGTAGATGTTCTGTTAATATCTAGTATTTATACAAAGTCATAATTTAAATTGCTTTCAACCTTCATTCATCGGTTCAACCAACATTACTCGCTCTTATTACCAACTTGTATTGATTTAACTAAGCGTTTAATACTTCCTATCAGGTCTCAAATCGAGATTTGGCAAAATACAATTTCAGCAAATCCAATTTTGCCAGGGAACAAAAATAGATTAAATAAACTAAATAAGTCCTCTTCCCATTAAATAAATCAGAAAAGTCTGTCTTGTAACCAGTCCTCTTCAAACAAGTAAAGTCTGCCCATTTTGTGCCGTAGATTTTGTGTCTATGCCTAGTATTTAAACAAAATCATAATTTAAACGACTTCTTTCCTTCATTCACTTTGGAAATTTGGAATTGCAGCAAATCGAATTTTGGCAGGGAACAAAAATAGATCAATTAAACTAAATAAGTCTTCTTCCCATTAAATAAATTAAAAAAGTCTGTCTTGTAACCAGTCCTTTTCAAACAAGTAAAGTCTGCCCATTTTGTGCCGTCGATTTTGTGTTAATGCCTAGTATTTATACAAAATCATAATTTAAAGGACTTCATTCCTTCATTCACTTTGGAAATTTGGAATTGCAGCACATCAAATTTTGCCTGGGAAGAAAAGTAGATTAAATAAATTTAATAAGTCTTACTACTTCCCATTAAATAAATTAAATACGTCTTACTTGTTCCCACTCCTTTTCAAAACAGTAGTTTAAAACGAGGGCCCTTCACTCAATCTTTAACCCCAACCCCGCACGTTGTGTTGTATCTGTGAATGTTGGTTGTGGCCAAATGATAGTTTTCTTTCATTCGTTTAGGTTCCAAGAAAACTTGATGTAACTCTACTTTTAACTGCCGTTTCAGATAAGCGGGTATTACGTCGCAGTCATGTGCCGTGGATATGACGTAATTGCCCGAACCTCCGCCAAAATTCAAATCTGTTGGCGCGATGGCCGTGAGCCACTGAGCAGCGACGATTATCAACAGAAATATCTTTATTTTCTGCTTGCAACTGGACCGTCTAGAGCGTACACGGTAAGTAACACTCATTGTGTTTAAGGAGATTTACGTTTGTAATAGCAGAAGTGTAGCCGCGTTGCGTTGTACGTGTGAAAATTGGTCGAGGCGAAATGTTAATGTTTAATTTCATTCCTTTAGGTTCCACGGTGTTTGTTGGCTGCAAGTTTTCCACTGCAAGAAGAGGCTCGTATCATTGACCAGGAGCGAGCTACAATGGTGAGTAGCCATAACATTTATGTTAAACACTTCCTATTTCATGTCTAACAGTACTTGATTTAACAAATAACCATAAATAAATACAGTGTGGGCACTGAAGTTAACATATGTGATTATACTGCCTAATCTGTCACGGAGTAGATTGTTGCAAAGTAATATAAGATCCAAAGTTGTAATTCAGAATAGTTTTCAAAAGAAGGCCATTAGAATTATATACAAGTCTGATTACCCTTAACATAACAACAAGCTATTAATTAAATCACAAATTCTTCAATTCAAAGATTTGGTAGATTATCAGACAAATAATGTCTAACAGTAATTGATTTAACACATCACGATAAGTAGATTGAGTGTGGGCACTCTCAAGTTAACAGATATGATTATACTGCCTAATCTGTTACAGAGTATGTTGTTGCCAAGTAATGTAGAATAGATCCAAAGTAGTAATCCAGAATAGTTTTGAAGAGGCCATTAGAATAATAAACAAATCTGATTACCTTGAACATAATAACAAGCTAAGTGTTTAATATGTCCTATGAAGTCAAAATTGGGCACCATCATGTGGTGAAATTTGGAATTGCATCACATCCAATTTTGCCTGGGAACAAACAGATTAAATAAATCTTAGTTTTGAATAAGCCACTCCTTCTCAAACAAGTAAACTCTGCCCATTTCGCGCAGTAGATGTTCTGTTAATATCTAGTATTTATACAAAGTCATAATTTAAATTGCTTTCAACCTTCATTCATCGGTTCAACCAACATTACTCGCTCTTATTACCAACTTGTATTGATTTAACTAAGCGTTTAATACTTCCTATCAGGTCTCAAGGCAAGATTTGGCAAAATACAATTTCAGCAAATCCAATTTTGCCAGGGAACAAAAATAGATTAAATAAACTAAATAAGTCTTCTTCCCATTAAATAAATCAGAAAAGTCTGTCTTGTAACCAGTCCTCTTCAAACAAGTAAAGTCTGCCCATTTTGTGCCGTAGATTTTGTGTCTATGCCTAGTATTTAAACAAAATCATAATTTAAACGACTTCTTTCCTTCATTCACTTTGGAAATTTGGAATTGCAGCAAATCGAATTTTGGCAGGGAACAAAAATCGATCAATTAAACTAAATAAGTCTTCTTCCCATTAAATAAATTAAAAAAGTCTGTCTTGTAACCAGTCCTTTTCAAACAAGTAAAGTCTGCCCATTTTGTGCCGTCGATTTTGTGTTAATGCCTAGTATTTATACAAAATCATAATTTAAAGGACTTCATTCCTTCATTCACTTTGGAAATTTGGAATTGCAGCACATCAAATTTTGCCTGGGAAGAAAAGTAGATTAAATAAATTTAATAAGTCTTACTACTTCCCATTAAATAAATTAAATACGTCTTACTTGTTCCCACTCCTTTACAAAAAAGTAGTTTAAAACGAGGTCCCTTCACTCAACCTTTAACCCTATTTATTCACCTTCTAGGCTAAGTGTTAAAGGCTAAGTGTTAAAGGCTAAGTGTTAAAGGCTAAGTGTTAGAGGCTAAGTGCCAGAGGCTAGGCGCCAGAGGCGAGTTTTTGTGGGCTGAAGTTTTAGTGGGTTAGTGTGAATACAATCCAAAAGAATACAACAGAATACAATACAATAGAATATAATACATAGATTAAATTCAATAGCTCTTACTACTTCCCATTAAATAAATTAAATACGTCTTACTTGTTCCCAATCCTTTTCAAAAAAGTAGTTTAAAACGAGGGCCCTTCACTCAACCTTTAACCTCAACCCCGCACGTCACATTGTGTTGTATCTGTGAATGTTGGTTGTGGCCAAATGATAGTTTTCTTTCATTCGTTTAGGTTCCACGGTGTTTGTTGGCTATGTTTTCCACTGTCAGAAGGATGAAAATACAAAGTACAACGCTTGGACGTGGGCGAAGACGTCACCGGTGAGTCCTTCCTTCCTATTTATTTACCTTCTAGATGCTAGAGGCTAAGTGTTAGAGGCTAAGTGTTAGAGGCTAAGTGTTAAACACAATACGAACAACACAACGATACTGCACTGAACAACACGATACCGCACTGAGAAACACGATACCGCACTGAACAACACGATACCGCACTGAACAACACCATGCCGCACTGAACACCATGCCACACTGAACAACACCATCCCGCACTGAACAACACCATGCCGCACTAAACAACACCATGCCGCACTGAACAACACCATGCCTCACTGAACGACACCATGCCGCACTGAAAGACACCATGCCGCACTGAACGACACCATGCCGCACTGAAAGACACCATCCCGCACTGAACACCATGCCGCACTGAACAACACCATCCTGCACTGAACAACACCACCCCGCACTGAACAACACCATGCCGCACTGAACAACATTATGGCGCACTGAACAACATTATGCCGCACTGAACAACACCATGCCGCACTGAACAACACCATGCCGCACTGAACAACACCATGCCGCAATGAACAACACCATCCCGCACTGAACAACACCATGCCGCACTGAGCAACACCATGCCGCACTGAACAACACCATCCTGCACTGAACAACACCATGCCGCACTGAACAACACCATTCCGCACTGAACAACACCATGCCGCACTGAACAACATTACGCTGCACTGAACAACACCATGCCGCACTGAACAACACCATGCCGCACTGAACAACACCATGCCGCATTGAACAACACCATGCCGCATTGAACAACACCATGCCGCACTGAACAACACCATCCTGCACTGAACAACACCATGCCGCATTGAACAACACCATCCTGCACTGAACAACACCATGCCGCACTGAACAACATTACGCTGCACTGAACAACACCATGCCGCACTGAACAACACCATGCCGCACTGAACAACACCATGCCGCATTAAACAACACCATGCCGCACTGAACAACACCATCCTGCACTGAACAACACCATGCCGCACTGAACAACACCATGCCGCACTGAACAACACCATGCCGCACTGAACAACATTATGCCGCACTGAACAACACGATCCTGCATTGAACAACACCATGCCGCACTGAACAACATTATGCCGCACTGAACAACACCATGCCGCACTGAACAACACCATGCCGCACTGAACAACACCATGCCGCAATGAACAACACCATCCCGCACTGAACAACACCATGCCGCACTGAGCAACACCATGCCGCACTGAACAACACCATCCTGCACTGAACAACACCATGCCGCACTGAACAACATTACGCTGCACTGAACAACACCATGCCGCACTGAACAACATTATGCCGCACTGAACAACACCATGCCGCACTGAACAACACCATGCCGCACTGAACAACACCATGCCGCAATGAACAACACCATCCCGCACTGAACAACACCATGCCGCACTGAGCAACACCATGCCGCACTGAACAACACCATCCTGCACTGAACAACACCATGCCGCACTGAACAACATTACGCTGCACTGAACAACACCATGCCGCACTGAACAACACCATGCCGCACTGAACAACACCATGCCGCATTAAACAACACCATGCCGCACTGAACAACACCATCCTGCACTGAACAACACCATGCCGCACTGAACAACACCATGCCGCACTGAACAACACCATGCCGCACTGAACAACATTATGCCGCACTGAACAACACGATCCTGCATTGAACAACACCATGCCGCACTGAACAACACCATCCTGCACTGAACAACACCATGCCGCACTGAACAACACCATGCCGCACTGAACAACACCATGCCGCACTGAACAACACGACGTCGCACTGAACAACACGACGCCGCACAGAACAACACGACGCCGCACAGAATAACACAATACCGCACAGAACAACACAATACCGCACAAACAGTTTTAGATAATATTACGTCGCAGTCATGTGACGCGGACATGACGTCAATAGGCGGAACTCACGGCAAAATTATAATCCGTGGGCGTGGCTTGCAACAGGAAGTAGGAAAGCGGCAGTTCTGGCAAACAAGACACAGCTGTTAGTAACACGATGACTAACAAGGCAAATATTTTTGTTTTCAGCTTGCAACTTGACCGTCTAGAGCGTACAAGGTAATTACAACTGTTTTTTTTTAGCCCTGAAAAGCAAGGGAGTGTGGCGTTTGGGAGGAATGTCGAACTCGGCGTCTGCTTCCAGCCACAGACGCCAAATTTCGACGATTATTTCGACTGGTCAACGGTTGTAAATTATTGCGTTGACTAAAAACTTTATTTAACTCTACTCTTAACTTTGCCGTTTCAGATATGCGGGTATTACACCGCGGAAATGACGTCAATAGGCTGAACTCTCGCCAAAATTCAAATCTGTGGGCGCAATGGCCTTGAGCGAGACACCGGATACAAACACGACGATTATCAACAGAAATATCTTTATTTTCCGCTTGCAAGTGGACCGTCTAGAGCGTACACGGTAAGTACAACTCATTGCGTTTAAAAAGATTTACGTTTGTGTAGTTTGCGTTGCGTTGTATCTGTGAATGTTGGTTGAGGCTAAATGTTAATGTTTAATTTCATTCCTTTAGGTTCCACGGTGTTTGTTGGCTGTATGTTTTCCACTGCAAGAAGAGGCTCGTATCATTGACCAGCAGGAGCTACAATGGTGAGTACCCCTTTCGTCTTCCATTTATGTTAAACACTTCCTATTTCATGTCTAACAGTACTCGATTTAACAAATAACCATAAATAAATACAGTGTGGGCAGTCACGTTAACATATGTGATTATCCTGCCTAATATGTTTATCACAAATATGTCACTAATCACTAATATGTTTATTTGTTTATCACAACACCTTTGGACCTTCAGCAATCGATTATTTACCTTCATCTACATAGAGACAGAACGATGGTGTCTTAAACATCTCATTCATTTCACCAAATAACTTCACGCAGGTGGATAACGGCCGTCTCGGTCACGCTATGTTGCGTGATGCAGTTTTGAAGAACCAAATGCATTTATTCAATGAATAAGTCAAGCTAGTTCTATGTTTATGATGTTGTAAGTTACGGTACCGATTGAAGTTGAGTTCGAAGCCAGTGGAAAACAGCGCTGCGTTTGTGCTCTCCAGGTACAAATGTTGTGATCTCTGACTGACGACCGGGCGAGACTCGAGTAAGAGATGTCCAAACGAGCTCCGGCAGGGCGGGCCAAGGCGGAGCGAACGGACGCCCTTCAGGCCGCCAATGACGAGCTGAGAACCAAACTGATGGACGTCCAGTTAGAACTTCAGCAGGAGAAGAACAAGGTGAAAACCTCAACAGACAGACACTGCCTGCCTCCCTGCCTGCCTCCCTGCCTGCCTCCCTGCCTGCCTCCCTCCCTCCCAGTTTTCCCGATGTAGATTAGACATGCGTGTGCCATGACTGTGTCAGCCTACATCAACAAATGCACCGAGGACGTCAGCACCACTAAGAATATCATCACCCGGGGCAACCAACGACCCTGGATGACTGAGGAGGTACGTCAAACGCTACGAGCGCGGAACTCTGCCTTCAAGTCTGGCGACAAGGAGACACTGAGGACAGCGAGAGCCAACTTGAACCGTGCCATCAGGATAGCGAAGCGAGACCGCAGTCGAAAATTTCAGGATCGTTTCCACGACGTCAAAAACATCAGGAGTATGTGGCAAGGCATACGGGCGATTACAGACTACAACTCACCCTCCCCCCCCCCGGTGGGTGTAGTTGATGCTGACTTTCTAAATGGTCTAAATAACTTCTTTGGGAGGTTCGAGGCACTAAACGGCACTCCAGCAGTTAAAACTGTCCCCCATCAGGAAGAGGAGGTACTCTGCCTTGACTCCGCCGATGTGTTGAAGACCCTGAGGAGAGTCAACCCCTGTAAGGCCCCTGGCCCCGACAACATTCCTGGGCGTGTGTTCAGGGAATGTGCAAGTCATCTGGCTGGGGTCATCACAGACATTTTTAACACCTCGCTGGGCCAAGCCACAGTGCCGGCGTGCTTTAAGACTGCCTCCATCATTCCGGTGCCGAAGAAACCTCAAATCACCTCATTTAATGATTACCGGCCTGTTGCACTGACTCCGGTTATGATGAAGTGCTTCGAAAGGCTGCTTAAAGGTCACATCGTTTCCAGACTCCCCCTATTATTTGACCCGTTCCAGTTTGCCGACCGGCAAAACCGCTCCACTCAGGACGCCATCTCCTCCGTTCTTCACCTGAGCCTGGCTCACCTGGAGGAGAAGAACACCCATGTGCGGAGGCTGTTCCTGGACTTCAGCTCAGCGTTTAACACCATCATCCCACAGCATCTGGTAGGAAAATTGGAACACCTGGGCTTCAACACCCCCCTTCGCAACTGGCTGCTAGACTTCCTCACCAACAGACCTCAGTCAGTCCGGGTCGGACAGAACACCTCTGATGTCATCACCCTCAGCACAGGCTCCCTTCAGGGCTGCGTCCTGAGCCCCCTGCTGTGCACCCTGATGACACACGACTGCGTCCTCAGGTTCACCACCAATCACATCGTGAAGTCAGCAGACGACACAACGGTGGTGGGGCTCATCAGAGACAACAACGACCTGGACTACAGAGAGGAGGTGGAGCAGCTGGTGGGCTGGTGCAGAGAAAACAGCCTGATCCTGAATGAGGAGAAGATGAAGGAGATCATCGTCGACTTCAGGAAAAAACAGCCTCACCACGCTCCACTGATCATCAACAGCTCAGCTGTGGAGGTGGTCAGCACCACCAAATTCCTGGGGGTCCACATCACAGAAGACCTCACCTGGACTATGAACACTACGGCACTGGTCAAGAGGGCACAGAAGCGCTTGTACTTCCTGCGGAGGATGAGGAGAGCCCACCTGCCCCCACCCATCATGAGGACGTTCTACAGGAGCACCATAGAGAGCATTCTGACAAGCTGTCTCTCTGTGTGGTGTGGAGGCTGCACCGCCTCCGATTGGAAGAACGTGAGGAGAGTGGTGAGGACAGCAGAGAGGATCATAGGGGCTCCTCTTCCCTCCATTCAGGACATTTCATCTCAGCGCTGCATGTCCCGTGCCCGTAACATCATCAATGACCCATCACACCCCCACCATGGACTGTTCTCCCTGCTGCCCTCTGGGAAGAGGTTTGCAGCATCCGCTGCAGGTCCACCAGGTTCTGCAACAGCTTTTTCCCTGCTGTCATCAGACTGTTGAACACTAGAACTGTTGAGCTCTAAACTGAACTCTGCATCACACATTCACAGAACTGTACTTTATGACACTACGGACCTCTATCTTGCACTATCTCGCACTACCAACTTTACTGAACTTGTATAAACCCTTTAAATAGAAGTTTAATACATGGTTTAGCATTCCTCTGCACACTCTTGAATACTGTTTTGCCTACTTGCACTATTGCATAATTATCACTGCTGCACTTTATACTTATTTTTAATATATATATATATATATATATAGTATATATGTATATATATATATTTTCATAGGATATGTTACTTCTATTCAACTGCAATATCACTACTTTGTTGTAAGACGTATGCAACGGAATTTCGTTTTGTATGCACCATGTGCAGACAAGATGACAATAAAGTTTGTCTAAGTCTAAGTCATGTCAGGTCAGCTGTCTGGAGAGAGAGAGAAGTCAGGACCTGCGGGCGGAGCACCACCGTGCCACCGCCGCCATGACGGAACTCAAAAGCAAACTCCATGAGGAGAAGCAGAAAGAGTTAGCCATTACCAGGGAGACATTACTGCGGCAGCATGAAATGGAGCTGATGAGAGTGATCAAAATCAAAGATGGAGAGATCCAGCGACTGAATGCCTCGGTCCTCAGCCTGAGGGACGGCTCCATGGACAAGGTGATCCGCTCTATCCGTGTCTGACTATCCGCACGCCACGTCGGGCTTCGATGCGGCCGCTACCGTATTGTGTAGCTTGTCCCCAGTAAGCGTCGCGGCGCTCCGTTGCGGTCTCAACGGCCCGGTGTGGCGCAATGTCTGCTCAGGTGAGGAGGGGGGGCGCTTTGCTGGCGGAGGTGGAGGAGACGCGGCGGTGTCGGGAGACCGAGCGGTGTCGCCTCCACCAGGAGCGCGGAAGAAGCCCTGGCAGCGGCCCAGCAGGCCTGGCAGTCCCGAGCGGCCGAGCTCCGATCGGCTCATCACCAGCATCGGGAGGAGCTGAGCCGAACCAAGAGAGACTGCGAGAGGGAGATCCGCCGACTGGTAGGACTGATCAGATGCGCGGTGCGTGGCTATGTTCCCAATTTCGTTGTATACCTGCAGTGCAATGACACCTAAGGCATTCTATTCTATTCTATTTCACAAGAAGAAAATGTCCGGTTGCTCGCTTCGCTTTTGTCACAGCAAAGGTGTTCTAGTCGATTCAAGAAAAAAATTGGCCGGTTGCTCTCTTTGTTTTTGTCACAATTCTGGCAAATGAGTTTGCCCGCCTGCCTGAGCGCTCCCCGTTTGTACATCCAGACGGATGAGATCAAGCTGAAAGACAGAGCGGTTAGTGTTTTGGATGAAGCCCTGGGGCCGGCCACGTCCACCGCCTTCAGCTGCAGACTCAGGCTGCCGAGCAGCAGATCGCTGCCCTGAGGGATTCCCAAAGGGCGGGCCTAAACTACCCTGGAAGTGGGGTCAACGCCGCTACTAGCAATCCTCTTCATTGCGTAAGCCACCTCATCACACACTTGCAGTACGCATGACTTAGTTCGTTGCTGGAGGAAGGTAGCACAAAAACAGTTTTGAACTTTGAACGAGTGCTTGTGTGTGTGTGTTGCGGGGCGTTTTCAGTCTCAGGAGGATCGGGACACGCGACGGTTTCATCTGAAAATCGCTGAGCTCAGCGCAGTCATCAGGAAACTGGAGGATCGAAACGCCCTGCTTTCTGAAGAGCGCAATGAACTGGTAATTTATTGACGGCACGCTTGAAGGTTTGCGCTACATTTGATGCGCGCCATCCAGCGAGGCACCCATTGCGCTTGCTTATTAGTTGAGCGGCGCGGCGAGTCGGTTGCCTGGTAGATGTCTTTTATTGGGAGCCAAAGCCACGATTCCGTTCAAACCGATGCAAAAGGAATGGATACGTTCTGGCCCGCGTGTTGTGCGTCTTTCACATCCCGCACTTCATGCTTGCAGCTAAAGCGACTGAGAGAAACAGAAAGCCAGTTTCTGCCACTCCTGTACAAAAACAAACGCCTGAGCAGGAAGAATGAAGAACTCTCGCTGGTGCTGTGTCGCCTTGAAAACAAAGTGCGCTTTGTCACCCAGGAGAACGAGGAGATGGCAAGCTTGGTAAGTCGACGCGGACAACGGCGGCGTGCCAACAGAGTCCACTGCATTTGTGTTCCACAGAGAAGGCCTAGTTCGCTCAATGACCTGGACCGCGGTTGCGGCCAGCAGGACGGTGAAATGGAGTTCCTTCAAGTTGTGGAGCAGCGGCACATCATCGACGACTTGTCCAAGGTCTTCAGGCAGGCGACTCGGTGCACGTACGGCAGCGCCGCGCTCGCTCGCTGTCGCCAGGAAACCTTTTCCGTCCAAAGCTTGGCCGGCGGCCGCCATCCAAAAAATTGGCCCCTTAAATTCCGACCTTTCAAGCAGGAGCATTGTGCGCACGCGTTTGAACACGCTTTAGACTTGTTTTGCCGTTTTCAGCAGCTCAAAGCTCCCGTTTTGTCAGCGCCTTTGCCACTCGCTGTGCGCTGAAAACGACGGACTTGCCCGGCTGCTCAGCCCGTCAACCATGAGCCGCGAGCGCGACGTCATTGTCCGTAGGCAGCTAGTGGCAAAATGCACCCTGTTAGAGTTGCGCTCGCTCCAACTTATTTTGCAAGAACCACACGGGAGACAAGTAAGTTCTTTTGGACACCTGCAGGTGGAGAGTCCATCCGTTGTACGAATGACGTCTGACTCTCGGCTCCTGCACGAGCATTTTAATTAAGAGAAACAGGGTGGGTGTAAGAGTGGATTGAATAGAGGAAGCCCTTGACCTCTAGTCAAAACATAGCAAGGGGTGTTTTACGACTTTGTGTAGGAAGGGATAAGCGATAGGGATAAATAAGGGATAAATAATATTATTTATTACAGGTCGCAGTCAAAGTCAAAGCAACACAATGATACGATAAAGATAATCTGGAAAACCCTGACACACCCTGTAGTTGTCACTTTTGGAAAAGACGAGCGTCCCTCCAATCATCGCCGGTGACGTGTTTTTCAGGCTCTGGAGACAGGAGCTCATGTCAGAAATGTCATTGTGAGTCGCGTTTGTTTCTGCGCCGGAGCCGTTCGTTCCCTTTGCATCCAAAGAATCTCAAAGGCGGATTATTTGTGTCGACAGGAGAGAGATTTGCTGCTACGATACCGACGTCGAGAATCTCTGAGGAGGAACAAAGCGTGAGGTCCTGCAAGGTGAGTCTGTTTGTTTGCGGCTGCTTGGTGTTGCGCAAGATGAAATGGCCTTTTTCTCGCTATTGTTCCTCTCGTCGATTCATCGTGAGGTGTCGCTTCAGTTTGTTCAGAGAGATGTTTGCTTCCGCGCCCGCAGGTCATCGAAACATTTTACGGCTACGACGAAGACGTGTTGGTGGACTCGGACGGATCGTCCTTGTCTTTTCACACCGACAGAACCCCCGACACGGAACCCGAAGAGGTAGCCCGCCATTTCTGCCAGCGTATTGGCACCAAACATTCCTCTTCAGCCTGGAATCGGACTCGTCTTTGCGTCGCGGGTGCTTTGTCGCCGGTCTGACTGATTCTGGTACTAGTGCTGTGTTGCATTGGTGTGTGCATGAAGAGGCGGAGCTTCGCTACCGCCAGCTGACGCAAGAATATCAAGCGCTGCAACGAGCCTACGCTCTGCTAGCCCAGACCAGCGAAGGGGACTACGACGCCGAGAAGGAGATCAAGGTGGCGCCCCTTCCCGCAACCCCCGGCCGGGTCGCAGCCTCCCCGTTCTCACCCAGCCTCGGGTGTTCTCTGGTCTGAAAGGAGGAGGAGGAGCCTCCCTCCTCCTCCTTTCAGACCAGAGAAAAGCTGATGGTAGAAATGGGTCACTATCAAAGCAGAGTAGCAGATCTGGAGTCAGCGCTGAAGCAACAAGGACAGGTAAGCTCATCAATGAGCACACCTTTTTCTCAGACAAAATAGCTACATTCTTCAGTCACTCATCCGTCTGGCATTACTGGACCAACCCCCCCCCCCCCCCCCCCGAACGTGGCTGGGAAAATGCGGAGAAAAGCAAATGTCATTTTCCAGTCAACCAAAGAATTTGTGGATGAAAATGACACAACATTCCAAAGCTGTCCACGCGTTTGTCTCTTCTAGAATGTCAAGTGGGTGGAGGAGAAGCAGCTGCTGCGTCAGAGCAATCAGCAGTTGGCCGAAAAGGTGACGGAAAGAAAGGCGCTGGGCGGAGTCGCTTGGCGTCACACCTGTCGGGAAGCCCCGCAGATGAGGTCTGACTGTCTTTTCAGGTCAGGCGGATGGAGGCGGAAGAAGCGCGTCTGAAAGAGCACATCCAGGATATCCGAGACCAAAACGAACTGCTTGAGTTCCGCATCCTGGAGCTGGAGGTGGGAAGACTCGCACAAGCGTGTTGAGGCCAGAGATGTGACGGACGGACGGACGGACGGACGGATGCATGCCTCTGCCTTTCAGGAGAGGGAGTGGCGCTCCCCCGTCTTGAAGTTTCTGCAAGTCCGTTTCCCAGACGGCCTCAGCCCTTTGCAGATCTACTGCGAGGCCGAGGGCGTGAGCGTACGTAAGGCGTCCCTCGCAACCCTAACCTTAACCCGAGGTCCCAGAACACCTTACATTGCTCCTTGCGCCTTTCCCCCGGACATCGTCATCAGTGATCTGATGAAGAAGCTGGACATCCTGGGCTATAACGCCGTAAGTGTATGTCGAACTCCTTATGTTCGCACTCCACGAGACTCGGCGGCTCAAATGTGACTTTTGGAAGGCTTTGCGCTGAAAGAAGCTTGTTGACGCTGTGCCTTTGGGCTCTTGCAGAATCTCACCAACGAGGAGCAGGTGGTCGTGATTCACGCCAGGACCCTTCTCACCCTAGCCGAGAAGGTAACGCGCACGTCCACGCACGCTCTCGCATTCTGCTTATGTGACAGCAGCCTTTCCTCAGTGGTTAGAATACATCAAAGTGACCAAGTCAGCACTTCAACAGAAGATGTTGGACATTGAAAGTGAGAAGGTAGACAGACACGCGACATCAGCCAAGGGGAACTCCGGCAATGTGCCCCAACAATTCTGACCTGTTTGAGCTGTGCTAGGATATGTTCTGCAAGCAGAAGGGCTACCTGGATGAAGAGTTGGACTTCAGGAAGTGTTCCATGGACCAGGCTCATAAGGTAAGCCGCCCTCAAATCTCCCGCCGGACCACTGATGGACGAGGATTGCGGCCCAGAGGATCCTGGAGCTGGAGGCCATGTTGTACGAGGCGCTACCGCAGCGGGACTGCCCCGCCACGGACGGCGAAAAAGCCAGCCACGCTGGCGTGAATGACGTGCTGACGGCGGATCAGAGAGAAGAGCTTAGGAGCGCCGTGGACCAATGGAAGCGAGCCCTGATGTGCGAGTTGAGGGAGCGCGACGCTTGCATCCTCCAAGAGAGAATGGATCTGCTGCACAGCGCGCAACAGGTAAGGGCCCAAAGCCAGCCCGGCACTTACTTGCACGCTTACTGGCTTTTGAATGCCACTTTCCATTTGTCCGTCCTAGAGGAACAAAGAGCTGAAAGAATTCATCGAAGCTCAGAAGAGACAAATCAAACAATTGGAGGAGAAGTTTCTGTTTCTCTTTCTATTCTTCTCCTTGGCCTTCATTCTGTGGCCCTAACACCAGCTGGTGAGTGAGCTCCAGCGGCACCGCACTCGACACCTCCGATACACTGCCAGCCGGTCTCAGACGTTGGCAGACGCTCCGATGCTCACGTATACCCCCCGCCACGGTGACAGAGGCACCGCGTCACACCGGCGCTCATCCAATCAGAAGGCAGGAAAAGCAAATTCACATGCAGGGCACTTTTGAACCAGAAGAGAGCGCCACAAAAAACGGTTGTTGCCCCAAACGCGCACTAAAAAGGGTCAGAATAACAAGAGTCCCACTGGCCAGCCGGGGCCACCCGTCCAGCTGTTTCTTCAGGGGGGAAAAAAATTGGAGTCACCGGTGAGTACATTTTGCATTTAGCTCTGCTTTTCTGCTTCTGTCTTCAAGTGTGTGGCATCCTGCGATCAAAGATTCAGCCAACCCCAAAGCGGTTGACCTCAACGTCCCACCACCATGCCTACCAGAGCAGGTGACGTGATGCTTTGGACATCCTTCCGTCTCAGATGCCCAAAAGTACTCTTTGCCACATCTGCGGCAATACGGTGTCTTTTCAAAGGTGCAAATAAATCCAGCGTGGGCGGAACACGCACGTCTTCGGTTTTTCCCGCTTTGTTTGTGTGACAGCTGTTGTGAAAATTTTATACAAATAAAGTTGTATAGTACAGGTTTGGCCAAGCCGCAACTCCCGAACCGCATGCGGCTCTTTTATGTTCATATCAACATTTGTGTGTGTGTGTGTGTGTGGGGGGGGGGGGGGGTTGTGCGTGTTGGCTTCACTTGAGTTCAATTTGGTATTTTGGTCAAAAGCGCATGTGGTGAAATTCCACAAAGTAGGATGGGCAAACACATTTCTTTAAACTATGAGTGTCAATTGGGCTCTCGAAATGGCAGGGAAAAGATGCACAGCAAAACGAAAATACGTAGATGAACACAGGACGTTTTAATCAGAGTGGGAAAGTTTCTATTTTTTGTTGAACGTGATGGCAAACCATTCTGCCTGATATGTCAGACCTCAGCGCATTTCAAAGATTCAAATCTTCAGCGCCATGCACTTCAGCTCACTCCATGCTAACATTGATCAGGCGTCGAACCCGCATCATCATGCTTAAGAGGTGGCCATGCTAACCAGTGCGCCATTATGTCAACGCATAATAACTAAGTCTACTGGTCAAAACAGCGGTTACTATATGACGTCGCTACGTCGTGGTCACGTGACGCAGACAAGACGTCAATGGACGTGGGCAGAGTTAACTTGTTTAAAAGGGAGTAGGCAGAAGAAATATTTAATTTATTTAAATCTATTTTGAGTGCACACCATTATGCCAATGCATAACAACTGTAAATCTACTAAACAAAACAGCGGTTGCTATATGACATCTGCCACGTCGTGGTCACGTGACATACGTGACGTCGATGGGCGTAACTTTCGCCGGAATTCAAATCCGCGGGGAGAGTTAACTTGTTTAAAAGAGAGTGGGCAGAAGAATTATTTAATTTATTTAAATCTATTTGGTGTGTGCGCCATTATGTCAATGCATAACAACTGTAAGTCTACTAAACAAAACAGCGGTTGCTATTTGACGTCTGCCACGTCGTGGTCACGTGACGCGGACGTGACGTCGACGCCTACTTTACATCCCACCGATCACAGGACCCCTCGGCTGCATAACCGTGCCCCCTTCCCAACCAATCGGATTTGCTATACGCGAAAACGACGCCAATGGAAAGAGCTTCCGCCCAAATTTAAATCCGTGGGCGTGGCTCGCAGCAGGAAGTAGGAAAATGGCGGCGATGTTGACAAAGACACAGCGGATGGTAACATACGACTAACAAGAGAAATATTTTTATTTTCTGCTTGCAACTGGACCGTCCAGAGCGTACACGGTAAGTACAACTCATCGTTTTTAAAAAGAAGTACTTTTGTTGCCCTGAAAAGCGAGTGAGCGTGGCGTTTGTGGGGGACGTCGAATTTCGACGATTCTTTCTGGTCAACGGTTGTAAATGATTGTGTTGATTAAAAAAGAAAACTTGATGTAACTCTACTTTTAACTGCCGTTTCAGATAGATTTGGAATTGCATCACATCCAATTTTGCCTAGAGCGTACACGGTAAGTAACACTCGTTGTGTTTAAGGAGATTTACGTTTGTAATAGCAGAAGTGTAGCCGCGTTGCGTTGTACGTGTGAATGTTGGTCCGGGCGAAATGTTAATGTTTAATTTCATTCCTTTAGGTTCCACGGTGTTTGTTGGCTGCAAGTTTTCCACTGCAAGAAGAGGCTCATATCATTGACCAGGAGCGAGCTACAATGGTGAGTAGCCATAACATTTATGTTAAACACTTCCTATTTCATGTCTAACAGTACTTGATTTAACAAATAACCATAAATAAATACAGTGTGGGCACTGAAGTTAACATATGTGATTATACTGCCTAATCTGTCACCGAGTAGATTGTTGCAAAGTAATATAAGATCCAAAGTTGTAATTCAGAATAGTTTTCAAAAGAAGGCCATTAGAATTATATACAAGTCTGATTACCCTGAACAAGCTATTAATTAAATCACAAATTTTTCAATTCAAAGATTTGGTAGATTATCAGACAAATAATGTCTAACAGTAATTGATTTAACACATCACGATAAGTAGATTGAGTGTGGGCACTCTCAAGTTAACATATGTGATTATACTGCCTAATCTGTTACAGAGTATGTTGTTGCCAAGTAATGTAGAATAGATCCAAAGTAGTAATCCAGAATAGTTTTGAAGAGGCCATTAGAATGATAAACAAATCTGATTACCTTGAACATAATAACAAGCTAAGTGTTTAATATGTCCTATGAAGTCAAAATTGGGCACCATCATGTGGTGAAATTTGGAATTGCATCACATCCAATTTTGCCTGGGAACAAACAGATTACATAAATCTTAGTTTTGAATAAGCCACTCCTTCTCAAACAAGTAAACTCTGCCCATTTTGCGCAGTAGATGTTCTGTTAATATCTAGTATTTATACAAAGTCATAATTTAAATTGCTTTCAACCTTCATTCATCGGTTCAACCAACATTACTCGCTCTTATTACCAACTTGTATTGATTTAACTAAGCGTTTAATACTTCCTATCAGGTCTCAAATCGAGATTTGGCAAAATACAATTTCAGCAAATCCAATTTTGCCAGGGAACAAAAATAGATTAAATAAACTAAATAAGTCCTCTTCCCATTAAATAAATCAGAAAAGTCTGTCTTGTAACCAGTCCTCTTCAAACAAGTAAAGTCTGCCCATTTTGTGCCGTAGATTTTGTGTCTATGCCTAGTATTTAAACAAAATCATAATTTAAACGACTTCTTTCCTTCATTCACTTTGGAAATTTGGAATTGCAGCAAATCGAATTTTGGCAGGGAACAAAAATAGATCAATTAAACTAAATAAGTCTTCTTCCCATTAAATAAATTAAAAAAGTCTGTCTTGTAACCAGTCCTTTTCAAACAAGTAAAGTCTGCCCATTTTGTGCCGTCGATTTTGTGTTAATGCCTAGTATTTATACAAAATCATAATTTAAAGGACTTCATTCCTTCATTCACTTTGGAAATTTGGAATTGCAGCACATCAAATTTTGCCTGGGAAGAAAAGTAGATTAAATAAATTTAATAAGTCTTACTACTTCCCATTAAATAAATTAAATACGTCTTACTTGTTCCCACTCCTTTTCAAAACAGTAGTTTAAAACGAGGGCCCTTCACTCAATCTTTAACCTCAACCCCGCACGTTGTGTTGTATCTGTGAATGTTGGTTGTGGCCAAATGATAGTTTTCTTTCATTCGTTTAGGTTCCAAGAAAACTTGATGTAACTCTACTTTTAACTGCCGTTTCAGATAAGCGGGTATTACGTCGCAGTCAAATGCCGCGGATATGACGTAATTGCCCGAACCTCCGCCAAAATTCAAATCTGTTGGCGCGATGGCCGTGAGCCACTGAGCAGCGACGATTATCAACAGAAATATCTTTATTTTCTGCTTGCAACTGGACCGTCTAGAGCGTACACGGTAAGTAACACTCATTGTGTTTAAGGAGATTTACATTTGTAATAGCAGAAGTGTAGCCGCGTTGCGTTGTACGTGTGAAAATTGGTCGAGGCGAAATGTTAATGTTTAATTTCATTCCTTTAGGTTCCACGGTGTTTGTTGGCTGCAAGTTTTCCACTGCAAGAAGAGGCTCGTATCATTGACCAGGAGCGAGCTACAATGGTGAGTAGCCATAACATTTATGTTAAACACTTCCTATTTCATGTCTAACAGTACTTGATTTAACAAATAACCATAAATAAATACAGTGTGGGCACTGAAGTTAACATATGTGATTATACTGCCTAATCTGTCACGGAGTAGATTGTTGCAAAGTAATATAAGATCCAAAGTTGTAATTCAGAATAGTTTTCAAAAGAAGGCCATTAGAATTATATACAAGTCTGATTACCCTGAACAAGCTATTAATTAAATCACAAATTCTTCAATTCAAAGATTTGGTAGATTATCAGACAAATAATGTCTAACAGTAATTGATTTAACACATCACGATAAGTAGATTGAGTGTGGGCACTCTCAAGTTAACAGATATGATTATACTGCCTAATCTGTTACAGAGTATGTTGTTGCCAAGTAATGTAGAATAGATCCAAAGTAGTAATCCAGAATAGTTTTGAAGAGGCCATTAGAATAATAAACAAATCTGATTACCTTGAACATAATAACAAGCTAAGTGTTTAATATGTCCTATGAAGTCAAAATTGGGCACCATCATGTGGTGAAATTTGGAATTGCATCACATCCAATTTTGCCTGGGAACAAACAGATTAAATAAATCTTAGTTTTGAATAAGCCACTCCTTCTCAAACAAGTAAACTCTGCCCATTTCGCGCAGTAGATGTTCTGTTAATATCTAGTATTTATACAAAGTCATAATTTAAATTGCTTTCAACCTTCATTCATCGGTTCAACCAACATTACTCGCTCTTATTACCAACTTGTATTGATTTAACTAAGCGTTTAATACTTCCTATCAGGTCTCAAGGCAAGATTTGGCAAAATACAATTTCAGCAAATCCAATTTTGCCAGGGAACAAAAATAGATTAAATAAACTAAATAAGTCTTCTTCCCATTAAATAAATCAGAAAAGTCTGTCTTGTAACCAGTCCTCTTCAAACAAGTAAAGTCTGCCCATTTTGTGCCGTAGATTTTGTGTCTATGCCTAGTATTTAAACAAAATCATAATTTAAACGACTTCTTTCCTTCATTCACTTTGGAAATTTGGAATTGCAGCAAATCGAATTTTGGCAGGGAACAAAAATCGATCAATTAAACTAAATAAGTCTTCTTCCCATTAAATAAATTAAAAAAGTCTGTCTTGTAACCAGTCCTTTTCAAACAAGTAAAGTCTGCCCATTTTGTGCCGTCGATTTTGTGTTAATGCCTAGTATTTATACAAAATCATAATTTAAAGGACTTCATTCCTTCATTCACTTTGGAAATTTGGAATTGCAGCACATCAAATTTTGCCTGGGAAGAAAAGTAGATTAAATAAATTTAATAAGTCTTACTACTTCCCATTAAATAAATTAAATACGTCTTACTTGTTCCCACTCCTTTACAAAAAAGTAGTTTAAAACGAGGTCCCTTCACTCAACCTTTAACCCTATTTATTCACCTTCTAGGCTAAGTGTTAAAGGCTAAGTGTTAAAGGCTAAGTGTTAAAGGCTAAGTGTTAGAGGCTAAGTGCCAGAGGCTAGGCGCCAGAGGCGAGTTTTTGTGGGCTGAAGTTTTAGTGGGGTTAGTGTGAATACAATCCAAAAGAATACAACAGAATACAATACAATAGAATATAATACATAGATTAAATTCAATAGCTCTTACTACTTCCCATTAAATAAATTAAATACGTCTTACTTGTTCCCAATCCTTTTCAAAAAAGTAGTTTAAAACGAGGGCCCTTCACTCAACCTTTAACCTCAACCCCGCACGTCACATTGTGTTGTATCTGTGAATGTTGGTTGTGGCCAAATGATAGTTTTCTTTCATTCGTTTAGGTTCCACGGTGTTTGTTGGCTATGTTTTCCACTGTCAGAAGGATGAAAATACAAAGTACAACGCTTGGACGTGGGCGAAGACGTCACCGGTGAGTCCTTCCTTCCTATTTATTTACCTTCTAGATGCTAGAGGCTAAGTGTTAGAGGCTAAGTGTTAGAGGCTAAGTGTTAAACACAATACGAACAACACAACGATACTGCACTGAACAACACGATACCGCACTGAGAAACACGATACCGCACTGAACAACACGATACCGCACTGAACAACACCATGCCGCACTGAACACCATGCCACACTGAACAACACCATCCCGCACTGAACAACACCATGCCGCACTAAACAACACCATGCCGCACTGAACAACACCATGCCTCACTGAACGACACCATGCCGCACTGAAAGACACCATGCCGCACTGAACGACACCATGCCGCACTGAAAGACACCATCCCGCACTGAACACCATGCCGCACTGAACAACACCATCCTGCACTGAACAACACCACCCCGCACTGAACAACACCATGCCGCACTGAACAACATTATGGCGCACTGAACAACATTATGCCGCACTGAACAACACCATGCCGCACTGAACAACACCATGCCGCACTGAACAACACCATGCCGCACTGAACAACACCATGCCGCAATGAACAACACCATGCCGCACTGAGCAACACCATGCCGCACTGAACAACACCATCCTGCACTGAACAACACCATGCCGCACTGAACAACACCATTCCGCACTGAACAACACCATGCCGCACTGAACAACATTACGCTGCACTGAACAACACCATGCCGCACTGAACAACACCATGCCGCACTGAACAACACCATGCCGCATTGAACAACACCATGCCGCATTGAACAACACCATGCCGCACTGAACAACACCATCCTGCACTGAACAACACCATGCCGCATTGAACAACACCATCCTGCACTGAACAACACCATGCCGCACTGAACAACATTACGCTGCACTGAACAACACCATGCCGCACTGAACAACACCATGCCGCACTGAACAACACCATGCCGCATTAAACAACACCATGCCGCACTGAACAACACCATCCTGCACTGAACAACACCATGCCGCACTGAACAACACCATGCCGCACTGAACAACACCATGCCGCACTGAACAACATTATGCCGCACTGAACAACACGATCCTGCATTGAACAACACCATGCCGCACTGAACAACATTATGCCGCACTGAACAACACCATGCCGCACTGAACAACACCATGCCGCACTGAACAACACCATGCCGCAATGAACAACACCATCCCGCACTGAACAACACCATGCCGCACTGAGCAACACCATGCCGCACTGAACAACACCATCCTGCACTGAACAACACCATGCCGCACTGAACAACATTACGCTGCACTGAACAACACCATGCCGCACTGAACAACATTATGCCGCACTGAACAACACCATGCCGCACTGAACAACACCATGCCGCACTGAACAACACCATGCCGCAATGAACAACACCATCCCGCACTGAACAACACCATGCCGCACTGAGCAACACCATGCCGCACTGAACAACACCATCCTGCACTGAACAACACCATGCCGCACTGAACAACATTACGCTGCACTGAACAACACCATGCCGCACTGAACAACACCATGCCGCACTGAACAACACCATGCCGCATTAAACAACACCATGCCGCACTGAACAACACCATCCTGCACTGAACAACACCATGCCGCACTGAACAACACCATGCCGCACTGAACAACACCATGCCGCACTGAACAACATTATGCCGCACTGAACAACACGATCCTGCATTGAACAACACCATGCCGCACTGAACAACACCATCCTGCACTGAACAACACCATGCCGCACTGAACAACACCATGCCGCACTGAACAACACCATGCCGCACTGAACAACACGACGTCGCACTGAACAACACGACGCCGCACAGAACAACACGACGCCGCACAGAATAACACAATACCGCACAGAACAACACAATACCGCACAAACAGTTTTAGATAATATTACGTCGCAGTCATGTGACGCGGACATGACGTCAATAGGCGGAACTCACGGCAAAATTATAATCCGTGGGCGTGGCTTGCAACAGGAAGTAGGAAAGCGGCAGTTCTGGCAAACAAGACACAGCTGTTAGTAACACGATGACTAACAAGGCAAATATTTTTGTTTTCAGCTTGCAACTTGACCGTCTAGAGCGTACAAGGTAATTACAACTGTTTTTTTTTAGCCCTGAAAAGCAAGGGAGTGTGGCGTTTGGGAGGAATGTCGAACTCGGCGTCTGCTTCCAGCCACAGACGCCAAATTTCGACGATTATTTCGACTGGTCAACGGTTGTAAATTATTGCGTTGACTAAAAACTTTATTTAACTCTACTCTTAACTTTGCCGTTTCAGATATGCGGGTATTACACCGCGGAAATGACGTCAATAGGCTGAACTCTCGCCAAAATTCAAATCTGTGGGCGCAATGGCCTTGAGCGAGACACCGGATACAAACACGACGATTATCAACAGAAATATCTTTATTTTCCGCTTGCAAGTGGACCGTCTAGAGCGTACACGGTAAGTACAACTCATTGCGTTTAAAAAGATTTACGTTTGTGTAGTTTGCGTTGCGTTGTATCTGTGAATGTTGGTTGAGGCTAAATGTTAATGTTTAATTTCATTCCTTTAGGTTCCACGGTGTTTGTTGGCTGTATGTTTTCCACTGCAAGAAGAGGCTCGTATCATTGACCAGCAGGAGCTACAATGGTGAGTACCCCTTTCGTCTTCCATTTATGTTAAACACTTCCTATTTCATGTCTAACAGTACTCGATTTAACAAATAACCATAAATAAATACAGTGTGGGCAGTCACGTTAACATATGTGATTATCCTGCCTAATATGTTTATCACAAATATGTCACTAATCACTAATATGTTTATTTGTTTATCACAACACCTTTGGACCTTCAGCAATCGATTATTTACCTTCATCTACATAGAGACAGAACGATGGTGTCTTAAACATCTCATTCATTTCACCAAATAACTTCACGCAGGTGGATAACGGCCGTCTCGGTCACGCTATGTTGCGTGATGCAGTTTTGAAGAACCAAATGCATTTATTCAATGAATAAGTCAAGCTAGTTCTATGTTTATGATGTTGTAAGTTACGGTACCGATTGAAGTTGAGTTCGAAGCCAGTGGAAAACAGCGCTGCGTTTGTGCTCTCCAGGTACAAATGTTGTGATCTCTGACTGACGACCGGGCGAGACTCGAGTAAGAGATGTCCAAACGAGCTCCGGCAGGGCGGGCCAAGGCGGAGCGAACGGACGCCCTTCAGGCCGCCAATGACGAGCTGAGAACCAAACTGATGGACGTCCAGTTAGAACTTCAGCAGGAGAAGAACAAGGTGAAAACCTCAACAGACAGACACTGCCTGCCTCCCTGCCTGCCTCCCTGCCTGCCTCCCTGCCTGCCTCCCTCCCTCCCAGTTTTCCCGATGTAGATTAGACATGCGTGTGCCATGACTGTGTCAGCCTACATCAACAAATGCACCGAGGACGTCAGCACCACTAAGAATATCATCACCCGGGGCAACCAACGACCCTGGATGACTGAGGAGGTACGTCAAACGCTACGAGCGCGGAACTCTGCCTTCAAGTCTGGCGACAAGGAGACACTGAGGACAGCGAGAGCCAACTTGAACCGTGCCATCAGGATAGCGAAGCGAGACCGCAGTCGAAAATTTCAGGATCGTTTCCACGACGTCAAAAACATCAGGAGTATGTGGCAAGGCATACGGGCGATTACAGACTACAACTCACCCTCCCCCCCCCCGGTGGGTGTAGTTGATGCTGACTTTCTAAATGGTCTAAATAACTTCTTTGGGAGGTTCGAGGCACTAAACGGCACTCCAGCAGTTAAAACTGTCCCCCATCAGGAAGAGGAGGTACTCTGCCTTGACTCCGCCGATGTGTTGAAGACCCTGAGGAGAGTCAACCCCTGTAAGGCCCCTGGCCCCGACAACATTCCTGGGCGTGTGTTCAGGGAATGTGCAAGTCATCTGGCTGGGGTCATCACAGACATTTTTAACACCTCGCTGGGCCAAGCCACAGTGCCGGCGTGCTTTAAGACTGCCTCCATCATTCCGGTGCCGAAGAAACCTCAAATCACCTCATTTAATGATTACCGGCCTGTTGCACTGACTCCGGTTATGATGAAGTGCTTCGAAAGGCTGCTTAAAGGTCACATCGTTTCCAGACTCCCCCTATTATTTGACCCGTTCCAGTTTGCCGACCGGCAAAACCGCTCCACTCAGGACGCCATCTCCTCCGTTCTTCACCTGAGCCTGGCTCACCTGGAGGAGAAGAACACCCATGTGCGGAGGCTGTTCCTGGACTTCAGCTCAGCGTTTAACACCATCATCCCACAGCATCTGGTAGGAAAATTGGAACACCTGGGCTTCAACACCCCCCTTCGCAACTGGCTGCTAGACTTCCTCACCAACAGACCTCAGTCAGTCCGGGTCGGACAGAACACCTCTGATGTCATCACCCTCAGCACAGGCTCCCTTCAGGGCTGCGTCCTGAGCCCCCTGCTGTGCACCCTGATGACACACGACTGCGTCCTCAGGTTCACCACCAATCACATCGTGAAGTCAGCAGACGACACAACGGTGGTGGGGCTCATCAGAGACAACAACGACCTGGA
The DNA here is from genome assembly GCF_059516105.1 of Syngnathus floridae. Taxonomy (NCBI): domain Eukaryota; kingdom Metazoa; phylum Chordata; class Actinopteri; order Syngnathiformes; family Syngnathidae; genus Syngnathus; species Syngnathus floridae. The sequence continues at coordinate 299,612 of NW_028284058.1, forward strand.
CTACAGAGAGGAGGTGGAGCAGCTGGTGGGCTGGTGCAGAGAAAACAGCCTGATCCTGAATGAGGAGAAGATGAAGGAGATCATCGTCGACTTCAGGAAAAAACAGCCTCACCACGCTCCACTGATCATCAACAGCTCAGCTGTGGAGGTGGTCAGCACCACCAAATTCCTGGGGGTCCACATCACAGAAGACCTCACCTGGACTATGAACACTACGGCACTGGTCAAGAGGGCACAGAAGCGCTTGTACTTCCTGCGGAGGATGAGGAGAGCCCACCTGCCCCCACCCATCATGAGGACGTTCTACAGGAGCACCATAGAGAGCATTCTGACAAGCTGTCTCTCTGTGTGGTGTGGAGGCTGCACCGCCTCCGATTGGAAGAACGTGA